>NW_027516177.1:0-28690 GCF_048772815.1 Callospermophilus lateralis
GGAGTTCTCAGTTTTGTCTCTATGATTTGTTTCCGCTTCAAGTAGCCCTAAGCAGAGACTGTGGAAAAGCACTTTCATTGAGAGGGGTTGCCAAGCTTCCTCGAAATTACGAGTTTCCGAAATACCAGCAAATATTTTTTCACCCAATCTTGATGATACGTGGTGGTAATGACAAGTCCACAAATCAAACTCGGCTCACCAAATTCTGTTCTTCTAGGTTGAAGCGTTCATTTACAGTAGCAGTTTTTATGTTTAGGTTTCACTCTGTTCTCTGCTATATAGATAGATGAATTTGGAACTCGAAATCCAACATGTTTTGTAGTGGCTCTTTGAAACTTGACAAAATAAAGGAGTTCTCAGTTTTGTCTCTATGGTTTGTTTCCTTTTCAAGTAGCCCTAGGCACAGATGGTGGAAAAGCACTTTCATTGAGAGGGGTTGCCAAGCTTCCAAAAAATTACCAGTTTCCGATATACCAGCAAATATTTTTTCACCCAATCTTGATGATACTTGGTGGTAATGATCGGTACACAAATCCCACTTGACTCACCAAACTTTGTTCTTCTAGGTTGATGCGTTCATTTTCAGTAGCAGTATTTATTTTTAGTTTTCACTTTGTTCTCTGCTGTATAGATAGATGAATTTGGAACTCTAAATCCAACATGGTTTGTAGTAGCTCTTTGAAACTTGAAAAATAAAGGAGTTCTCAGTTTTGTTTCTATGGTTTGTTTCCGCTTCAAGTACCCCTAAGCAGAGACTGTGGAAAAGCACTTTCATTGAGAGGGGTTGCCAAGCTTCTAAGAAATAAAGAGTTTCCGAATTGCCAGCAAATATTTTTTCACACCATCTTGATGATACTCAATGGTGAAATCGGTACACAAATCCCACTTGGCTCACCAAATTTTGTTCTTCTAGGTTGAAGCGTTCGTCTACAGTAGCAGTTTTTATATTTAAGTTTCACTCTGTTCTCTCCTATATAGATAGATGAATTTCGAACTCTAAATACAATATGGTTTGTAGTAGCTCTTTGAAACTTGACAAAATAAAGGAGTTCTCAGTTTTGTCTCTATGATTTGTTTCCGCTTCAAGTAGCCCTAAGCAGATACTGTGGAAAAGCACTTTCATTGAGAGGGGTTGCCAAGCTTCCAAGATATTACGAGTTTCCGAAATACCAGCAAATATTTTTTCACCCAATCTTGATGATACGTGGTGGTAATGACAAGTCCACAAATCAAACTCGGCTCACCAAATTTTGTTCTTCTAGGTTGAAGCGTTCATTTACAGTAGCAGTTTTTATGTTTAGGTTTCACTCTGTTCTCTGCTATATAGATAGATGAATTTGGAAGTCTAAATCCAACATGGTTTGTAGTGGCTCTTTGAAACTTGACAAAATATAGGAGATCTCAGTTTTGTCTTTATGGTTTGTTTCCTCTTCAAGTAGCCCTAGGCACAGACGGTGGAAAAGCACTTTTATTGAGAGGGGTTGCCAAGCTTCCAAGAAATTACGAGTTTCCGAAATACCAGCAAATATTCTTTCACCCAATGTTGATGATACTTGGTGGTAATGATGAGTACACAAATCCCACTTGGCTCTCCAAATTTTGTTCTTCGAGGTTGAAGCGTTCTTCTACAGTAGCAGTTTATATGTTTAGGTTTCACTCTGCTCTCTCGTATATAGATAGATGAATTTGGAACTCTAAATACAACATGGTTTGTAGTGGCTCTTTGAAACTTGACAAAGTAAAGGAGTTCTCAGTTTTGTCTCTATGATTTGTTTCCGCTTCAAGTAGCCCTAAGCAGAGACTGTGGAAAAGCACTTTCATTGAGAGGGGTTGCCAAGCTTCCTCGAAATTACGAGTTTCCGAAATACCAGCAAATATTTTTTCACCCAATCTTGATGATACGTGGTGGTAATGACAAGTCCACAAATCAAACTCGGCTCACCAAATTCTGTTCTTCTAGGTTGAAGCGTTCATTTACAGTAGCAGTTTTTATGTTTAGGTTTCACTCTGTTCTCTGCTATATAGATAGATGAATTTGGAACTCGAAATCCAACATGTTTTGTAGTGGCTCTTTGAAACTTGACAAAATAAAGGAGTTCTCAGTTTTGTCTCTATGGTTTGTTTCCTTTTCAAGTAGCCCTAGGCACAGATGGTGGAAAAGCACTTTCATTGAGAGGGGTTGCCAAGCTTCCAAAAAATTACCAGTTTCCGATATACCAGCAAATATTTTTTCACCCAATCTTGATGATACTTGGTGGTAATGATCGGTACACAAATCCCACTTGACTCACCAAACTTTGTTCTTCTAGGTTGATGCGTTCATTTTCAGTAGCAGTATTTATTTTTAGTTTTCACTTTGTTCTCTGCTGTATAGATAGATGAATTTGGAACTCTAAATCCAACATGGTTTGTAGTAGCTCTTTGAAACTTGAAAAATAAAGGAGTTCTCAGTTTTGTTTCTATGGTTTGTTTCCGCTTCAAGTACCCCTAAGCAGAGACTGTGGAAAAGCACTTTCATTGAGAGGGGTTGCCAAGCTTCTAAGAAATAAAGAGTTTCCGAATTGCCAGCAAATATTTTTTCACACCATCTTGATGATACTCAATGGTGAAATCGGTACACAAATCCCACTTGGCTCACCAAATTTTGTTCTTCTAGGTTGAAGCGTTCGTCTACAGTAGCAGTTTTTATATTTAAGTTTCACTCTGTTCTCTCCTATATAGATAGATGAATTTCGAACTCTAAATACAATATGGTTTGTAGTAGCTCTTTGAAACTTGACAAAATAAAGGAGTTCTCAGTTTTGTCTCTATGATTTGTTTCCGCTTCAAGTAGCCCTAAGCAGATACTGTGGAAAAGCACTTTCATTGAGAGGGGTTGCCAAGCTTCCAAGATATTACGAGTTTCCGAAATACCAGCAAATATTTTTTCACCCAATCTTGATGATACGTGGTGGTAATGACAAGTCCACAAATCAAACTCGGCTCACCAAATTTTGTTCTTCTAGGTTGAAGCGTTCATTTACAGTAGCAGTTTTTATGTTTAGGTTTCACTCTGTTCTCTGCTATATAGATAGATGAATTTGGAACTCTAAATCCAACATGGTTTGTAGTAGCTCTTTGAAACTTGACAAAATAAAGGAGTTCTCAGTTTTGTCTCTTTGATTTGTTTCCCCTTCAAGTAGCCCTAAGCAGAGACTGTGGAAAAGCACATTCATTGAGAGGGGTTGCCAAGTTTCCAAGAAATTACCAGTTTCCGAAATACCAGCAAATATTTTTTCACCCAAACTTGATGATACTTGGTGGTAATGACAAGTACACAAATCCCACTTGGCTCACCAAATTTTGTTCTTCTAGGTTGAAGCGTTCGTCTACAGTAGCAGTTTATATGTTTAGGTTTCACTCTGTTCACTGCTACATAGATAGATGAATTTGGAAGTCTAAATCCAACATGGTTTGTAGTGGGTCTTTAAAACTTGACAAAATATAGGAGATCTCAGTTTTGTCTTTATGGTTTGTTTCCTCTTCAAGTAGCCCTAGGCACAGACGGTGGAAAAGTACTTTTATTGAGAGGGGTTGCCAAGCTTCCAAGAAATTACGAGTTTCCGAAATACCAGCAAATATTTTTTCACCCAATGTTGATGATACTTGGTGGTAATGATGAGTACACAAATCCCACTTGGCTCACCAATTTTTGTTCTTCGAGGTTGAAGCGTTCTTCTACAGTAGCAGTTTATAAGTTTAGGTTTCACTCTGTTCTCTCGTATATAGATAGATGAATTTGGAACTCTAAATCGAACATGGTTTGTAGTGGCTCTTTGAAACTTGACAAAATGAAGGAGTTCTCAGTTTTATCTCTATGATTTGTTTCCGCTTCAAGTAGCCCTAAGCAGAGACTGTGGAAAAGCACTTTTATTGAGAGGGGTTGCCAAGCTTCCAAGAAATTACGAGTTTCCGAAATACCAGCAAATATTTTTTCACCCAATCTTGATGATACGTGGTGGTAATGACAAGTCCACAAATCCCACTTGGTTCACCAAATTATGTTCTTCTAGGTTGAAGCGTTCGTTCAGTAGCAGTTTTTATTTTTAGGTTTCACTCTGTTCTCTCGTATACAGATAGATGAATTTGGAACTCGAAATCCAACATGTTTTGTAGTGGCACTTTGAAACTTGACAAAATAAAGGAGTTCTCAGTTTTGTCTCTATGGTTTGTTTCCTCTTCAAGTAGCCCTAGGCACAGATGATGGAAAAGCACTTTCATTGAGAGGGGTTGCCAAGCTTCCAAAAAATTACCAGTTTCTGATATACCAGCAAATATTTTTTCACCCAATCTTGATGATACTTGGTGGTAATGATCGGTACACAAATCCCACTTGACTCACCAAGCTTTGTTCTTCTAGGTTGATGCGTTCATTTTCAGTAGCAGTTTTTATTTTTAGGTTTCACTTTGTTCTCTGCTGTATAGATAGATGAATTTGGAACTCTAAATACAATATGGTTTGTAGTAGCTCTTTGAAACTTGACAAAATAAAGGAGTTCTCAGTTTTGTCTCTATGATTTGTTTCCGCTTCAAGTAGCCCTAAGGAGATACTGTGGAAAAGCACTTTCATTGAGAGGGGTTGCCAAGCTTCCAAGATATTACGAGTTTCCGAAATACCAGCAAATATTTTTTCATCCAATCTTGATGATACGTGGTGGTAATGACAAGTCCACAAATCAAACTCGGCTCACCAAATTTTGTTCTTCTAGGTTGAAGCGTTCATTTACAGTAGCAGTTTTTATGTTTAGGTTTCACTCTGTTCTCTGCTATATAGATAGATGAATTTGGAACTCTAAATCCAACATGGATTGTAGTAGCTCTTTGAAACTTGACAAAATAAAGGAGTTCTCAGTTTTGTCTCCATGATTTGTTTCCGCTTCAAGTAGCCCTAAGCAGAGACTGTGGAAAAGCACATTCATTGAGAGGGGTTGCCAAGCTTCCAAGAAATTACCAATTTCCTAAATACCAGCAAACATTTTTTCACCCAATCTTGATGATACTTGGTGGTAATGATCGGTACACAAATCCCACTTGACTCACCAAATTCTGTTCTTCTAGGTTGATGCGTTCGTTTTCAGTAGCAGTATTTATTTTTAGGTTTCCCTCTGTTCTCTCTTATATAGATAGATGAATTTGGAACTCTAAATCCAACATGGTTTGTAGTAGCTGTTTGAAACTTGACAAAATATAGGAGGTCTCAGTTTTGTCTCAATGGAATGTTTAATTTTTAAGTAGCCCTAGGCACTGACTGTGGAAAAGAACTTTCATTGAGAGGGGTTGCCAAGCTTCTAAGAAATAACAAGTTTCCGAAAAACCAGCAAATATTTTTTCACCCAAACTTGATGATACTTGGTGGTAATGACAAGTACACAAATCCCACTGGGCTCACCAAATTTTGTTCTTCTAGGTTGAAGCGTTCGTCTACAGTAGCAGTTTATATGTTTAGGTTTCACTCTGTTCTCTCGTATATAGATAGATGAATTTGGAACTCGAAATCCAACATGTTTTGTAGTGGCTCTTTGAAACTTGACAAAATAAAGGAGTTCTCAGTTTTGTCTCTATGGTTTGTTTCCTCTTCAAGTAGCCCTAGGCAAGGATGGTGGAAAAGCACTTTCATTGAGAGGGGTTGCCAAGCTTCCAAAAAATTACCAGTTTCCGATATACCAGCAAATATTTTTTCACCCAATCTTGATGATACTTGGTGGTAATGATCGGTACACAAATCCCACTTGACTCAGCAAACTTTGTTCTTCTAGGTTGATGCGTTCATTTTCAGTAGCAGTTTTTATTTTTAGGTTTCAGTTTGTTCTCTGCTGTATAGATAGATGAATTTGGAACTCTAAATCCAACATGGTTTGTAGTAGCTCTTTGAAACTTGACAAAATAAAGGAGTTCTCAGTTTTGTTTCTATGGTTTGTTTCCTCTTCAAGTAGTCCTAGGCACAGACTGTGGAAAAGCACTTTCATTGAGTGGGGTTGCCAAGCTTCTAAGAAATAACGAGTTTTCGAAATACCAGCAAATATTTTTTCACCCAATCTTGATGATACTTGGTGGTAATGATCAGTACACCAATCCCACTTGGCTCACCAAATTTTGTTCTTCTAGTTTGAAGCATTCGTTTACCGTAGCAGTTTTTATTTTTAGGATTCACTCCGTTCTCTCCTATACAGATAGATGAATTTGGAACTCTAAATCCAACATGGTTTGTAGTAGCTCTTTGAAAGTTGAAATAATAAAGGAGGTCTCAGTTTTGTCTCTATGGATTGTTTCCTCTTTAAGCAGCCCTAGGCACTGACTGTGGAAAAGCACTTTCATTGAAAGGGGTTGCCAAGCTTCCAAGAAATTATGAGTTTCCGAAATACCAGCAAATATTTTTTCACCCAATGTTGATGATACTTGGTGGTAATGATCAGTACACAAATCCCTCTTGGCTCACCAAATTTTGTTCTTCTAGGTTGATGCGTTCTTCTATAGTAGCAGTTTATATGTTTAGTTTTCACTCTGTTCTCTCGTATATAGATAGATGAATTTGGAACTCTAAATCCAACATGGCTTTTTAGTGGCTGTTTGAAACTTGACAAAAGAAAGAGTTCTCAGTTTTGTCTCTATGGTTTGTTTCCTCTTCAAGTAGCCCTAGGCACAGACGGTGGAAAAGCACTTTCATTGAGAGGGTTTGCCAAGCTTTCAAGAAATAACGAGTTTCCGAAATACCAGCAAATATTTTTTCACCCAATGTTGATGATACTTGGTGGTGAAGATCGGTACACAAATCCCACTTGGCTCACCAAATTTTGTTCTTCTAGCTTGAAGCGTTCGTCTACAGTAGCAGTTTATATGTTTAGTTATCACTCTGTTCTCTCGTATATAGATAGATGAATTTGGAACTCTAAATCCAACATGGCTTTTTAGTAGCTGTTTGAAACTTGACAAAATAAAGGAGTTCTCAGTTGTGTCTCTATGGTTTGTTTCCTCTTCATGTAGCCCTAGGCACAGACGGAGGAAAAGCACTTTCATTGAGAGGGTTTGCCAAGCTTCCAAGAAATTACCAGTTTCCGAAATACCAGCAAATATTTTTTCACCCAATCTTGATGATACGCGGTGGTAATGACAAGTCCACAAATCCCACTTGGGTCACCAAATTTTGTTCTTATAGGTTGAAGCATTCGTTTACAGTAGCAGTTTATATTTTTAGTTTCCACTCTGTTCTCTCCTATATAGATAGATGAATTTGGAACTCTAAATCCAACATGGTTTGTAGTATCTCTTTGAAACGTGAAAAAATAAAGGAGTTCTCAGTTGTGTCTCTATGGTTTGTTTCCTCTTCAAGTAGCCCTAGGCACAGTGGTGGAAAAGCACTTTCATTGAGAGGGGTTGCCAAGCTTCCAAGAAATTACCAGTTTCCGAAATAGCAGCAAATATTTTTTCACCCAATCTTGATGATACTTGGTGGTCATGATCAGTACACGAATCCCACTTGGATCACCAAATTTTGTTCTTCTAGGTTGAAGCGTTCATCTACAGTAGCAGTTTTTATATTTAGGTTTCACTCTGTTCTCTGCTATATAGATAGATGAATTTGGAACTCTAAATCCAACATGATTTGTAGTAGCTCTTTGAAACTTGACAAAAGAAAGGAGTTCTCAGTTTTGTCTCTATGATTTGTTTCCGCTTCAAGTAGCCTTAAGCAGAGACTGTGGAAAAGCACTTTCATTGAGAGGGGTTGCCAAGCAATACGAAATAACGAGTTTCCGAAATACCAGCAAATATTTTTCTCCCAATGTTGATGATACTTGGTGGTAATGATCAGTACACAAATCCCACTTGGCTCACCAAATTTTGTTCTTCCAAGTTGATGCGTTCATTTTCAGTAGCAGTTTTTATTTTGAGGTTTCACTCTGTTCTCTGCTATATAGATAGATGAGTTTGGAACTCTAAATACAACATAGTTTGTAGTGGCTCTTTGAAACTTGACAAAAGAAAGGAGTTCTCAGTTTTGTCTCTATGGTTTGTTTCCTCTTCAAGTAGCCCTAGGCACAGACGGTAGAAAAGCACTTTCATTGAGGGGGTTGCCAAGCTTTCTAGAAATAACGAGTTTCCGAAATACCAGCAAATATTTTTTCACCCAATGTTGATGATACTTGGTGGTAATGATCAGTACACAAAACCCACTTGGTTCACCAAATTTTGTTCTTCTAGATTGAAGCGTTCGTCTACAGTAGCAGTTTTTATATTTAGGTTTCACTCTGTTCTCCTATATAGATAGATGAATTTGGAACACTAAATCCAACATGGTTTGTAGTAGCTCTTTGAAACTTGACAAAATAAAGGAGTTCTGAGTTTTGTCTCCATGGTTTGTTTCCTCTTCAAATAGCCCTGGCACAGACTGTGGAAAAGCACTTTCATTGAGAAGGTTGCCAAGCTTCTAAGAAATAACGAGTTTCCGAAATACCAGCAAATATTTTTTCACCCAATCTTGATGATACTTGTTGGTAAGGACAAGTACACAAATCCCACTTGGCTCACTAAATTCTGTTCTTTTAGGTTGAAGCATTCGTCTACAGTAGCCGTTTTTATTCTTAGGTTTTACTCTGTTCTCTCCTATATAGATAGATGAATTTGGAACTCTAAAACCAACATGGTTTGTAGTGGCTCTTTGAAACTTGACAAAATAAACGAGTTCTCAGTTTTGTCTCTATGGTTTGTTTCCTCTTCAAGTAGCCCTAGGCAGATGGTGGAAAAGCACTTTCATTGAGAGGGGTTGCAGAGCTTGCAAGAAATTACCAGTTTCCGATATACCAGCAAATATTTTTTCACCCAATCGTGATGATACTTGGTGGTAATGATCGGTACACAAATCCCACTTGACTCACCAAATTTTGTTCTTCTAGGTTGATGCGTTCGTTTTGAGTAGCAGTTTTTATTTTTAGGTTTCACTGTGTTCTCTCCTATATAAATAGATGAATTTGGAACTCTAAATACATCATGGTTTGTAGTAGCTCTTTGAAACTTGACAAAATAAAGGAGTTCTCAGTTTTCTCTCTATGGTTTTTTCCTCTTCAAGTAGCCCTGGCACAGACTGTGGAAGAGCACTTTCATTGAGTGGGGTTGCCAAGCTTCTAAGAAATAACGAGTTTACGAAATACCAGCAAATATTTTTTCTCCCAATCTTGATGATACTTGGTGGTGAAGATCGGTACACAAATCCCACTTGGCTCACCAAATTTTGTTCTTCTAGGTTGAAGCGTTCGTTTACAGTAGCAGTTTTTATTTTTAGGTTTCACTCTGTTCTCTCGTATATAGATGGATGAATTTGGAACTGGAAATCCAAATGTTTTGTAATGGCTCTTTGAAACTTGACAAAATAAAGGAGTTCTCAGTTTTGTCTCTATGGTTTGTTTCCTCTTCAAGTAGCCCTAGGCACAGATGGTGGAAAAGCACTTTCATTGAGAGGGGTTGCCAAGCTTCCAAGAAATTACAAGTTTCCGATATACCAGCAAATATTTTATCACCCAATCTTGATGATACTTGGTGGTAATGATCGGAACACAAATGCCACTTGACTCACCAAATTTTGTTCTTCTATGTTGATGCGTTCGTTTTCAGTAGCAGTTTTTATTTTTACGTTTCACTCTGTTCTCTCCTGTATAGATAGATGAATTTGGAACTCTAAATCCAACATGGTTTGTAGTAGCTCTTTGAAACTTGACAAAATAAAGGAGTTCTCAGTTTTGTCTCTATGGTTTGTTTCCTCTTCAAGTAGCCCTTGCACAGACTGTGGAAAAGCACTTTCATTGAGAGGGGTTGCCATTTTTCCAAGAAATTACGAGTTTCCGAAATACCAGCAAATATTTTTTCACCCAATCTTGATGATACGTTGTGGTAATGACAAGTCCACAAATCCCACTTGGCTCACCAAATTTTGTTTCTAAGTTGAAGCGTTCGTTTACAGTAGCAGTTTTTACTTTTAGGTTTCACTCTGTTCTCTCTTATATAGTTAGATGAATTTGGAACTCTAAATCCAACATGGTTTGGAGTAGCTCTTTGAAACTTTAAAAAATAAAGAGTTCACAGTTTTGTCTCTATGATTTATTTCCGCTTCAAGTAGCCTTAGGCAGAGACTGTGGAAAAGCACTTCCATTGAGAGGGGTTGCCAAGCTTCCAAGAAATTACCAGTTTCCGATATACCAGCAAATATTTTATCACCCAATCTTGATGATACTTGGTGGTAATGATCGGAACACAAATGCCACTTGACTCACCAAATTTTGTTCTTCTATGTTGATGCGTTCGTTTTCAGTAGCAGTTTTTATTTTTAGGTTTCACTCTGTTCTCTCCTGTATAGATAGATGAATTTGGAACTCTAAATCCAACATGGTTTGTAGTAGCTCTTTGAAACTTGACAAAATAATGGAGTTCTCAGTTTTGTCTCTATGGTTTGTTTCCTCTTCAAGTAGCCCTGCACAGACTGTGGAAAAGCACTTTCATTGAGAGGGGTTGCTAAGCTTCCAAAAAATTACCAGTTTCCGAAATACCAGCAAATATTTTTTCACCCAATCTTGATGATACTTGGTGGTAATGATCGATACACAAATCCCACTTGGCTCACCAAATTTTGTTCTTCTAGGTTGAAGCGTTCGTGTACAGTAGCAGTTTTTATATTTAGGTTTCACTCTGTCTCTCCTACATAGATAGATGAATTTGTAATTCTTAATCCAATATGGTTTGTAGTAGCTCTTTGAAATTTAACAAAGTAAAGGAGTTCTCAGTTTTGGCTCTATGATTTGTTTCCGCTTCAAGTAGCCCTAAGCAGTGACTGTGGAAAAGCATTTTCATTGAGAGGTGTGCCAAGCTTCCAAGAAATTACGAGTTTCCGAAATACCACCAAATATTTTTTCACCCAAACTTGATGATACGTGGTGGTAATGACAACTCCACACATCCCACTTGGCTCACCAAATTTTGTTCTTCTAGGTTGAAGCGTTCGTTTACAGTAGCAGTTTTTATTTTTAGGTTTCTCTCTGTTCTCTCCTATATAGATAGATGAATTTGGAACTCTAAATCCAACATGGTTTGTAGTAGCTCTTTGAAACTTGACAAAATAAAGGAGTTCTCTGTTTTCTCTCTATGATTTGTTTCCGCTTCAAGTAGCCCTAAGCAGTGACTGTGGAAAAGCACTTTCATTGAGAGGGGTTGCCAAGCTTCCAAGAAATTACGAGTTTCCGAAATACCAGCAAATATTTTTTCACCCAATCTTGATGATACTTGGTGGTAATGATCAGTACTCAAATCCCACTTGGCTCACCAAATTTTGTTCTTCTAGGTTGAAGCGTTCTTCTACAGTAGCTGTTTTTATGTTTAGGTTTCACTCTGTTCTCTCGTATATAGATAGATGAATTTTTAACTCGAAATCCAACATGTTTTGTAGTGGCTGTTTGAAACTTGACAAAATAAAGGAGTTCTCAGTTTTGTCTTTATCGTTTGTTTCCGCTTCAAGTAGCCCTAGGCACAGATGGTGGAACAGCACTTTAATTGAGAGGGGTTGCCAAGCTTCCAAGAAATTACCAGTTTCCGATATACCAGCAAATATTTTTTCACCCAATCTTCATGATGCTTCTTGGTAATGATCGGTACACAAATCCCACTTGACTCACCAAATTTTGTTTTTCTAGGTTGATGCGTTCGTTTTCAGTAGCAGTTTTTATTTTTAGGTTTCACTCTGTTCTCTCCTGTATAGGTAGATGAATTTGGAACTCTAAATCCAACATGGTTTGTAGTAGCTCTTTGAAACTTGACAAAATAAAGGAGTTCTCAGTTTTGTCTCTATGGTTTGTTTCCTCTTCAAATAGCCCTGGCACAGACTGTGGAAAAGCACTTTCACTGAGAGGGCTTGCTAAGCTTCCAAGAAATTACTAGTTTCCGAAAAACCAGCAAATATTTTTTCACCCAATCTTGATGACACTTGGTGGTAATGATCGGTACACAAATCCCACTTGACTCACGAAATTTTGTCCTTCTAGGTTGATGCGTTCGTTTTCAGTAGTAGTTTTTATTTTTAGGTTTCACTCTGTTCTCTCCTATATAGATAGATGAATTTGGAACTCTAAATCCAACATGGTTTGTAGTAGCTCTTTGAAACTTGTCAAAATAAAGGAGTTCTCAGTTTTGTTTCTATGGTTTGTTTCCTCTCAAGTAGTCCTAGGCACAGACTGTGGAAAAGCAATTTCAATGAGTGGGGATGCCAAGCTTCTAAGAAATAACGAATTTCCGAAATACCAGCAAATATTTTTTCTCACAATCTTGATGACACTTGGTGGTAATGATCAGTACACAAATCCTACTTGGCTCACAAAATTTTGTTCTTCTAGGTTGAAGCGTTCATCTACAGTAGCAGTTTTTATATTTAGGTTTCACTCTGTTCTCTGCTATATAGGTAGATGAATTTGGAACTCTAAATCCAACATGATTTGTAGTAGCTCTTTGAAACTTGACAAAAGAAAGGAGTTCTCAGTTTTGTCTCTATGGTTTGTTTCCTCTTCAATTAGCCCTAGGCACCGACGGTGGAAAAGCACTTTCATTGACATGGGTTGCCAAGCTTCTAAGAAATAACGAGTTTCCGAAATAGCAGCAAATGTTTTTTCACCCAATGTTGATGATACTTCGTTGTAATGATCAGTACACAAAACCCACTTGGCTCACCAAATTTTATTCTTCTAGATTGAAGCGTTCGTCTACAGTAGCAGTTTTTATATTTAGGTTTCACTCTGTTCTCTCCTATATAGATAGATGAATTTGGCACTCTAAATCCAACATGGTTTGTAGTAGCTCTTTGAAAATTGACAAAATAAAGGAGCTCTCAGTTTTGTTTCTATGGTTTGTTTCCTCTTCAAGTAGTCCTAGGCACAGACTGTGGAAAAGCACTTCATTCATTGGGGTTGCCAAGCTTCTAAGAAATAACGAGTTTCCGAAATACCAGCAAATATTTTTTCACCCAATCTTGATGATACTTGGTGGTAATGACAAGTCCACTAATCCCACTTGGCTCACCAAATTTCGTTCTTCCAGTTTGAAGCGTTCGTCTACAGTAGCAGTTTTTATATTTAGGTTTCACTCTGTTCTCTCCTATATAGATAGATGAATTTGGGACTCTAAATCCAACATGTTTTGTAGTAGCTCTTTGACACTTGACAAAAGAAAGGAGGTCTCAATTTTTTTTCTATGGTTTGTTTCCTCTTCAAGTAGTCCTAGGCACAGACTGTGGAAAAGCACTTCATTGATTGGGGTTGCCAAGCTTCTAAGAAATAACGAGTTTCCGAAATACCAGTAAATATTTTTTCACCCAATCTTGATGATACTTGGTGGTAATGATCAGTACACAATTCCCAGTTGGCTCACCAAATTTTGTTCTTCTAGTTTGAAGCATTCGTTTAGAGTAGCAGTTTTTATTTTTAGGTTTCACTCTGTTCTCTCCCATATAGATAGATGAATGTGGAACTCTAAATCCAACATGGTTTGTAGTAGCTCTTTGAAACTTGACAAAGTAAAGGAGTTCTCAGTTTTGTCTCTATGATTTGTTTCCGCTTCAAGTAGACTTAAGCATACACTGTGGAAAAGCACTTTCATTGAGAGGGGTTGCCAAGCTTCCAAGAAATTACGAAGTTTCCGAAATAGCAGCAAACACTTTTTCACCCAATCTTGATGATACTTGGTGGTAATGATCAGTACACAAATTTCACTTGGCTCACCAAATTCTGTTCTTCTAGGTTGAAGCGTTCTTCTAGAGTAGCAGTTTTTATGTTTAGGTTTCACTCTGTTCTCTCGTATATAGATAGATGAATTTGGAACTCTAAATCCAACATGGTTTGTAGTGGCTCTTTGAAACTTGACAAAATAAAGGAGTTCTCAGTTTTGTCTCTATGATTTGATTCTGCTTCAAGTAGCCCTAAGCAGAGACTTTGGAAAAGCACTTTCATTGAGAGGGGTTGCCACGCTTCTAAGAAATAACGAGTTTCCGAAATACCAGCAAATATTTTTTCACCCAATATTGATGATACGTGGTGGTAATGACAAGTCCACTAATCCCACTTGGCTCACCAAATTTCGTTCTTCCAGTTTGAAGCGTTCGTCTACAGTAGCAGTTTTTATGTTTAGGTTTCACTCTGTTCTCTGCTATATAGATAGATGAATTTGGAACTCTAAATCCAACATGGTTTGTAGTAGCTCTTTGAAACTTGACAAAATAAAGGAGTTCTCAGTTTTGTCTCTATGGTTTGTTTTTTCTTCAAGTAGCCCTAGGCACAAACGGTGGAAAAGCACTTTCATTAAGAGGGATTGCCAAGCTTCCAAGAAATTATGATGTTTCCGAAATAGCAACAAATATTTTTTCACCCAATCTTGATGATACTTGGTGGTAATGATCAGTACACACATCCCACTTGGCTTAAAAATTTTGTTCTTCTAGGTTGAAGCGTTCATCTACAGTAGCAGTTTTTATATTTAGGGTTCACTCTGTTCTCTGCTATATAGGTAGATGAATTTGGAACTCTAAATCCAACATGATTTGTAGTAGCTCTTTGAAACTTGACAAAAGAAAGGAGTTCTCAGTTTTGTCTCTATGGTTTGTTTCCTCTTCAATTAGCCCTAGGCACCGACGGTGGAAAAGCACTTTCATTGACATGGGTTGCCAAGCTTCCAAAAAATAACGAGTTTCCGAAATACCAGCAAATGTTTTTTCACCCAATGTTGATGATACTTCGTGGTAATGATCAGTACACAAAACCCACTTGGCTCACCAAATTTTATTCTTCTAGATTGAAGCGTTCGTCTACAGTAGCAGTTTTTATATTTAGGTTTCACTCTGTTCTCTCCTATATAGATAGATGAATTTGGCACTCTAAATCCAACATGGTTTGTAGTAGCTCTTTGAAACTTGACAAAATAAAGGAGCTCTCAGTTTTGTTTCTATGGTTTGTTTCCTCTTCATGTAGTCCTAGGCACAGTCTGTGGAAAAGCACTTTCACTGAGTGGGGGAGCCAAGCTTCTAAAAAATATCGAGTTTCCGAAATACCAGCAAATAATTTTTCTCACAATCTTGATGATACTTGGTGGTAAGGACAAGTACACAAATCCCACTTGGCTCACCTAATTTTGTTCTCCTAAGTTGAAGCATTCGTCTACAGTAGCAGTTTTTATTTTTAGGTTTCACTGTGTTCTCTCCTATATAGATAGATAAATTTGGAACTCTAAATCCAACATGGTTTGTAGTAGCTCTTTGAAACTTGACAAAATAAAGGAGTTCTCAGTTTTGTCTCTATGATTTGTTTAGGCTTCAGGTAGAATTAAGCAAAGACTGTGGAAAAGCACTTTCATTGAAAGGGGTTGCCAAGCTTCCAAGAAATACGATGTTTCCGAAATAGCAGCAAATATTTTTTCACCCAATCTTGATGATACTTGGTGGTAATGATCAGTACACAAATCACACTTGGCTCACCAAATTTTTTCTTCTAGGTTGAAGCGTTCGTCTACAGTAGCAGTTTTTATATTTAGGTATCACTCTGTTCTCTGCTATACAGATAGATGAATTTGGAACTTAAATCCAACATGATTTGTAGTAGCTCTTTGAAACTTGACAAAAGAAAGGAGTTCTCAGTTTTGTCTCTATGGTTTGTTTCCTCTTCAATTAGCCGTAGGCACCGACGGTGGAAAAGCACTTTCATTGAGAGGGGTTGCCAACTTCTAAGAAATAACGAGTTTCCGAAATACCAGCAATTATTTTTTCACCCGATGTTGATGATACTTGGTTTTAATGATCAGTACACAAAACCCACTTGGCTCACCAAATCTTGTTCTTCTAGAGTGAAGTATTCGTCTACAGTAGCAGTTTTTATATTTAGGTTTCACTCTGTTCTCTCCTATATAGATAGATGAATTTAGAACTCTAAATCCAACATGGTTTGTCGTAGCTCTTTGCCACTTGACAAAATAAAAAAGTTCTCAGTTTTGTTTCTATGGTTTGTTTCCTCTTCATGTAATCCTAGGCACAGACTGTGGAAAAGCACTTTCAATGAGTGGGGTTGCCAAGCTTCTAAGAAATAACGAGTTTCTGAAATACCAGCAAATATTTTTTCACCCAATCTTGATGATACTTGGTGGTAATGATCAGTACACAAATCCCACTTGGCTCACCAAATTTTTTTCTTCTAGTTTGAAGCATTCGTTTACAGTAGCATTTTTATTTTAGGTTTCACTCTTTTCTCTCCTATATAGATAGATGAATGTGGAACTCTAAATCCTACATGGTTTGTAGTAGCTCTTTGAAACTTGACAAAATAAAGGAGGTCTCAGTTTTGTCTCTATGGATTGTTTCCTCTTTAAGTAGCCCTAGGCACTGACTGTGGAAAAGCACTTTCATTGAGAGGGGTTGCCAAGCTTCCAAGAAATTACGAGTTTCCGAAATACCAGCAACTATTTTTTTCACCCAATGTTGATGATACTTGGGGGTAATGATGGGTAAAAAAATCCCACTTGGCTCACCAAATTTTGTTCTTCCATGTTGAAGCGTTCGTCTACAGTAGCAGTTTTTATGTTTAGGTTTCACTCTGTTCTCTCCTATATAGATAGATGAATTTGGAACTCTAAATCCAACATGGTTTGTAGTGGCTCTTTAAAACTTGACAAAATAAAGGAGTTCTCAGTTTTGTCTCTATGATTTGTTTCGGCTTCAGGTAGAATTAAGCAAATACTGTGGAAAAGCACTTTCATTGAAAGGGGTTGCCAAGCTTCCAAGAAATACGATGTTTCCGAAATAGCAGCAAATATTTTTTCACCCAATCTTGATGATACTTGGTGTTAATGATCAGTACACAAATCACACTTGGCTCACCAAATTTTTTCTTCTAGGTTGAAGCGTTCGTCTACAGTAGCAGTTTTTTTATTTAGGTATCACTCTGTTCTCTGCTATACAGATAGATGAATTTGGAAATTAAATCCAACATGATTTGTAGTAGCTCTTTGAAACTTGACAAAAGAAAGGAGTTCTCAGTTTTGTCTCTATGGTTTGTTTCCTCTTCAATTAGCCGTAGGCACCGACGGTGGAAAAGCACTTTCATTGAGAGGGGTTGCCAAGCTTCTAAGAAATAACGAGTTTCCGAAATACCAGCAATTATTTTTTCACCCGATGTTGATGATACTTGGTGGTAATGATTAGTACACAAAACCCACTTGGCTCACCAAATCTTGTTCTTCTATAGTGAAGTATTCGTCTACAGTAGCAGTTTTTATATTTAGGTTTCACTCTGTTCTCTCCTATATAGATAGATGAATTTAGAACTCTAAATCCAACATGGTTTGTCGTAGCTCTTTGCCACTTGACAAAATAAAAAAGTTCTCAGTTTTGTTTCTATGGTTTGTTTCCTCTTCATGTAATCCTAGGCACAGACTGTGGAAAAGCATTTTCAATGAGTGTGGTTGCCAAGCTTCTAAGAAATAACGAGTTTCTGAAATACCAGCAAATATTTTTTCACCCAATCTTGATGATAATTGGTGGTAATGATCAGTACACAAATCCCACTTGGCTCACCAAATTTTTTTCTTCTAGTTTGAAGCATTCGTTTACAGTAGCATTTTTATTTTAGGTTTCACTCTTTTCTCTCCTATATAGATAGATGAATGTGGAACTCTAAATCCTACATGGTTTGTAGTAGCTCTTTGAAACTTGACAAAATAAAGGAGGTCTCAGTTTTGTCTCTATGGATTGTTTCCTCTTTAAGTAGCCCTAGGCACTGACTGTGGAAAAGCACTATCATTGAGAGGGGTTGCCAAGCTTCCAAGAAATTACGAGTTTCCGAAATACCAGCAACTATTTTTTTCACCCAATGTTGATGATACTTGGGGGTAATGATCGGTAAAAAAATCCCACTTGGCTCACCAAATTTTGTTCTTCCATGTTGAAGCGTTCGTCTACAGTAGCAGTTTTTATGTTTAGGTTTCACTCTGTTCTCTCGTATATAGATAGATGAATTTGGAACTCTAAATCCAACATGGTTTGTAGTGGCTCTTTGAAACTTGACAAAATAAAGGAGTTCTCAGTTTTGTCTCTATGGTTTGTTTCCTCTTCAAGTAGCCCTAGGCACATACGGTGGAAAAGCACATTCATTGAGAGGGGTTGCCTAGCTTCCAAGAAATTACCGGTTTCCGAAATACCAGCAAATATTTTTTCACCCAATCTTGATGATACTTGGTGGTGAAGATCGGTACACAAATCCCACTTGGCTCACCAAATTTTGTCTTCTAGGGTGAAGCGTTTGTCTACTGTAGCAGTTTTTATATTTAGGTTTCACTCTGTTCTCTGCTATATAGACAGATGAATTTGGAACTATAAATCCTACATGGTTTGTAGTAGCTCTTTGAAACATGACAAAATAAAGGAGGTCTCAGTTTTGTCTCTATGGATTGTTTCCTCTTTAAGTAGCCCTAGGCACTGACTGTGGAAAAGCACTTTCATTGAGAGGGTTTGCCAAGCTTCCAAGGAATTACGAGTTTCCGAAATACCAGCAAATATTTTTTTCACCGAATCTTGATGATACTTGGTGGTAATGACAAGTACACAAATCCCACTTGGCTCACCAAATTTTGATCTTCTAGGTTGAAGCGTTCGTCTACTGTAGCAATTTTTATATTTAGGTTTCACTCTGTTCTCTCCTATATAGATAGATGCATTTGGAACTCTAAATTCAACATGGTTTGTAGTGGCTCTTTAAAACCTGACAAAATAAAGGAGTTCTCAGTTTTGTCTCTATGGTTTGTTTCCTCTTCAAGTAGCCCTAGGCACAGATGGGCAAAAGCACTTTCATTGAGAGGGGTTGCCAATTTCTAAGAAATAATGAGTTTACCAAATACCAGCAAATATTTTTTCACCCAATCTTGATGATACTTGGTGGTAAGGACAAGTACACAAATCCCACTTAGCTCACCAAATTTTGTTCTTCTAGGTTGAAGCATTCGTCTACAGTAGCAGTTTTTAATTTTAGGTTTTACTCTATCTCTCCTATATAGATACATGAATTTGGAACTCTAAATCCAACAAGGATTGTAGTAGCTCTTTGAAACTTGACAAAATAAAGGAGTTCTCAGTTTTGTCTCTATGATTTGTTTCTGCTTCAAGTAGCCCTATGCAGAGACTGTGGAAAAGCACTTTCATTGAGAGGAGTTGCCAAGCTTCCAAGAAATTACGAGTTTCCGAAATACCAGCAAATATTTTTTCACCCAATCTTGATGATACGTGGTGGTAATGACAAGTCCACAAATCCCACTTGGCTCACCAAATTTTGTTCTTCTAGGCTGAAGCGTTAGTTTACATTAGCAGTTTTTATTTTTATGTTTCACTCTGTTCTCTCTATATAGATAGATGAATTTGGAACTCTAAATCCAATATGGTTTGTAGTAGCTCTTTGAAACTTGACAAAATAAAGGAGTTCTCAGTTTTTTCTCTATGATTTGTTTCCGCTTCAAGTAGCCTTAAGCACAGACTGTGGAAAAGCACTTTCATTGAGAGGGGTTGCCAAGCTTCCAAGAAATTACGATGTTTCCGAAATAGCAGCAAATATTTTTTCACCCAATCTTGATGATACTTGGTGGTAATGATCAGTACACAAATCCCACTTGGCTCACCAAATTTTGTTCTTCGAGGTTGAAGCGTTCATCGACAGTAGCAATTTTTATATTTAGGTTTCACTCTGTTCTCTGCAATATAGATAGAGGAATTTGGAACTCTAAATCCAACATGATTTTTAGTAGCTCTTTTAAACTTCACAAAAGAAAGGAGTTCTCAGTTTTGTCGCTATGGTTTGTTTCCTGTTCAAGTAGCCCTAGGCAGAGACTGTGGAAAAGCACTTTCAGTGAAAGCGTTGCCAAGCTCTTATGAAATAACGAGTTTCCGAAATACCAGGAAATATTTTTTCACCCAATTGAGATGATACTTAGTGGTAATGATCAGTACACAAATCCCACTTGGCTCACCAAATTTTGTTCTTCTAGGTTGAAGCGTTCTTCTAGAGTAGGAGTTTTTATGTTTAGGTTTCACTCTGTTCTCTCGTATATGGATAGATGAATTTGGAACACTACTTCCAACATGGTTTGCAGTGGCTCTTTGAAACTTGACAAAATAAAGGAGTTCTCAGTTTTCTCTCTATGTTTTGTTTCCTCTTCAACTAGACGTAGGCACAGACGGTGGAAAAGCACTTTCATCGAGAGGGGTTGCCAAGCTTCTAAGAAATAACGAGTATCCGAAATACCAGCAAATATTTTTTCACCCAATGTTGATGATACTTGGTGGTAATGATCAGTATACAAAACCCACTTGGCTCACCAAATTTTGTTCTTCTAGATTGAAGCGTTCGTCTACAGTAGCAGTTTTTATATTTAGGTTTCACTCTGTTCTCTCCTATATAGATAGATGAATTTGGAACTCTAAATCCAACATGGTTTGTAGTAGCGCTTTGAAACTTGACAAAGTAAAGGAGTTCTCAGTTTTGTCTCTATGATTTGTTTCCGCTTCAAGTAGCCCTAAGAGGTGACTATGGAAAAGCACTTTCATTGAGAGGGTTTGCCAAGCTTCCAAGAAATTACGAGTTTCCGAAATACCAGCAAATATTTTTTCACCCAATCTTGATAATACTTGGTGGTAATGATCAGTACTGAAATCCCACTTGGCTCTCCTCGTTTTGTTCTTGTAGGTTGAAGCGTTCTTCTACAGTAGCAGTTTTTATGTTTAGGTTTCACTCTGTTCTCATATATAGATAGATAATTTGGAACTCGAAATCCAACATGTTTTGTAGTGGCTCTTTGAAACTTGACAAAATAAAGGAGTTCTCAGTTTTGTCTTTATTGTTTGTTTCCTCTTCAAGTAGCCCTAGGCACAGATGTTGGAAAAGCACTTTCATTGAGAGGGGTTGCCAAGCTTCCAAGAAATTACCAGTTTCCGATATACCACCAAATATTTTTTCACCCAATCTTGATGATACTTCTTGGGAATGATCGGAACACAAATCCCACTTGACTCACCAAATTTTGTTCTTCTAGGTTGATGCGTTCGTTTTCAGTAGCAGTTTTTATTTTTAGGTTTCACTCTGTTCTCTCCTGTATAGATAGATGAATTTGGAACTCTAATTCCAACATGGTTTGTAGTAGCTCTTTGAAACTTGACAAAATAAAGGAGTTCTCAGTTTTGTCTCTATGGTTTGTTTCCTCTTCAAGTAGCCCTGGCACAGACTGTGGAAAAGCACTTTCATTGAGAGGGTTTGCCAAGCTTCTAAGAAATAACGAGTTTCCGAAATACCAGCAAATATTTTTTCTCCCAATCTTGATGATACTTGGTGGTGAAGATCGGTACACAAATCCCACTTGGCTCACCAAATTTTGTTCTTCTAGGTTGAAGCGTTCGTCTACAGTAGCAGTTTTTATATTTAGGTTTCACTCTGTTCTCTCCTATATAGATAGATGAATTTGGAACTCTAAATCCACCATGGTTTGTAGTAGCGCTTTGAAACTTGACAAAGTAAAGGAGTTCTCAGTTTTGTCTCTATGATTTGTTTCCGCTTCAAGTAGCCCTAAGCAGAGACTTTTAAAAGCACTTTCATTGAGAGGGGTGGCCAAGCTTCTAAAAATAACGAGTTTCCGAATTACCAGCAAATATTTTTTCACCCAATCTTGATGATACTTGGTGGTGAAGATCGGTACACAAATCCCACTTGGCTCACCAAATTTTGTTCTTCTATGTTGAAGCGTTCGTCTACAGTAGCAGTTTTTATATTTAGGTTTCTCTCTGTACTCTCATATAGATAGATGAATTTGGAACTCTAAATCCAATATGGTTTGTAGTAGCTGTTTGAAACTTGACAAAATAAAGGAGTTCTAAGTTTTGTCTCTATGATTTGTTTCCGCTTCAAGTAGCCCTAAGCAGAGACTGTGGAAAAGCACTTTCATTGAGAGGGGTTGCCAAGCTTCTAAGAAATAACGAGTTTCCGCAATACCAGCAAATATTTTTTCACCTCATCTTGATGATACTTGGTGGTAAGGACAAGTACACAAATCCCACTTGGCTCACCAAATTTTGTTCTTCTAAGTTTAAGCGTTCGTCTACAGTAGCAGTTTTTATATTTAGGATACACTCTGTTCTCTCCTATATAGATAGATGAATTTGGAACTCTAAATCCAACATGGTGTGTAGTAGCTCTTTGAAACTTGACAAAATAAAGAGTTCTCAATTTTATTTCTATGGTTTGTTTCCTCTTCAAGTAGCCCTAGGCACAGAGGGTGGAAAAGCACTTTCATTGAGAGGGGTTGCCAAGCTTCCAAGAAATTACGAGTTTCCGAAATACCAGCAAATATTTTTTTCACCCAATGTTGATGAAACTTGGTGGTAATGATCAGTACACAAATCCCACTTGGCTCACCAAATTTTGTTCATCTAGGTAGAAGCGTTCGTCTACAGTAGCAGTTTTTATATTTAGGTTTCACTCTGTTCTCTCCTATATAGATAGATGAATTTGGAACTCTAAATCCAACATGGTTTGTAGTGGCTCTTTGAAACTTGACAAAATAAAGGAGTTCCCAGTTTTCTCTCTATGGTTTGATTCCTCTTCATGTAGCCCTGGCACAGACGGTGGAAGAGGACTTTCATTGAGAGGGGTTACCAAGCTTCTAAGAAATAACGAGTTTCCGAAATACCAGCAAATATTTTTTCACCCAATCTTGATGATACTTGGTGGTAAGGACAAGTACACAAATCCCACTTGGCTCACCAAATTCTGTTCCTCTATGTTGAAGCATTCGTCTACAGTCGCAGTTTTTATTTTTAGGTTTTACTCTGTTCTCTCCTATATAGATAGATGAATTTGGAACTTTAAATCCAACTTGGTTTGTAGTAGCTCTTTGAAACTTGACAAAATAAATGAGTTCTCAGTTTTGTCTCTAAGATTTGTTTCCGCTTCAAGTAGCCCTAAGCAGAGACTTTGGAAAAGCACTTTCATTGACAGGGGTGGCCAAGCTTCTAAGAAATAACGAGTTTCCGAATTACCAGCAAATATTTTTTCACCCAATCTTGATGATACTTGGTGGTGAAGATCGGTACACAAATCCCACTTGGCTCACCAAATTTTGTTCTTCTAGGTTGAAGCGTTCGTCTACAGTACCAGTTTTTACATTTAGGTTTATCTCTGTACTCTCATATATATAGATGAATTTGGAACTCTAAATTCAATATGGTTTGTGGTGGCTCTTTGAAACTTGACAAAATAAAGGAGTTTTCAGTTTTGCCTCTGTGGTTTGTTTCCTCTTCACGTAGCCCTAGGCACAGATGGTGGAAAAGCACTTTCATTGAGAGGGGTTGCCAAGCATCCAAGAAATTACCAGTTTCCGATATACCAGCAAATATTTTTTCACACAATCTTGATGATACGTGGTGGTAATGATCGGTACACAAATCCCACTTGACTCACCAAATTTTGTTCTTCTAGTTTGATGCGTTCGTTTTCAGTAGCAGTTTTTATTTTTAGGTTTCACTCTGTTCTCTCGTATATAGATAGATGAATTTGGAACTCTAAATCCAACATGGTTTGTAGTAGCTCTTTGAAACTTGACAAAACAAAGGAGTTCACAGTTTTCTCTCTATGGTTTGTTTCCTCTTCAAGTAGCCCTGGCAGAGACTGTTGAAAAGCACTTTCATTGAGAGGGGTTGCCAAGCTTCTAAGAAATAACGAGTTTCCGAAATACCAGCAAATATTTTGTCACCCAATCTTGATGATACTTGGTGGTAAGGACAAGTACACAAATCCCACTTGGCTCACCAAATTCTGTTCTTCTAGGTTGAAGCATTCGTCTACTGTAGCAGTTTTTATGTTTAGGTTTTACTCTGTTCTCTCCTATATAAATAGATGAATTTGGAACTCTAATAACAACATGGTTTTTTAGTAGCTCTTTGAATCTTGACAAAATAAGGGAGTTCTCAGTTTTGTCTCTATAATTTGTATCTGCTTTAAGTAGCCCTAAGCAGAGACTTTGGAAAATCACTTTCATTGAGAGGGGTTGCCAAGCTTCTAAGAAATAACGAGTTTCCGAATTACCAGCAAATATTTTATCACCCAATCTTGATGATACTTGGTGGTGAAGATCGGTACATAAATCCCACTTGGCTCACCAAATTTTGTTCTTCTAGGTTGAAGAGTTCGTCTACAGTAGCAGTTTTTGTATTTAGGTTTCACTCTGTTCTCTCCTATGTAGATAGATGAATTTGGAACTCTAAATCCATCAAGGTTTGTAGTAGCTCTTTGAAACTTGACAAAATAAAGGAGTTCTCAGTTTTGTCTCTATGATTTGTTTCCCCTTCAAGTAGCCCTAAGCTGAGACTGTGGAAAAGCACTTTCATTGAGAGTGGTTGCCAATCTTCTAAGAAATAACGAGTTTCTGCAATACCGACAAATATTTTTTCACCCAATCTTTATGATACCTGGTGGTAAGGACAAGTACACAAATCCGACTTGGCTCACCAAATTTTGTTCTTCTAGGTTGAAGCGTTCGTCTACAGTAGCAGTTTTTATATTTAGGATACACTCTGTTCTCTCCTATATAGATAGATGAATTTGGAACTCTAAATCCAACATGGTGTGTAGTAGCTCTTTGAAACTTGACAAAATAAAAGAGTTCTCAGTTTTATTTCTATGGTTTGCTTCCTCTTCAAGTAGTCCTAGGCACAGACTGTGGAAATGCACTTTCATTGAGTGGGGTTGCCAAGCTTCTAAGAAATAACGAGTTTCCGATATACGAGCAAATAATTTTTCTCACAATCTTGGTGACACTTGGTGGTAATGACAAGTCCACAAATCCCACTTGGCTCACCAAATTTTGTTATTCTAGGTTGAAGCGTTCGTTTACAGTAGCAGTTTTTATTTTTAGGTTTCACTCTGTTCTCTCCTATGTAGATAGATGAATTTGGAACTCTAAATCTAACATGGTTTGTAGTAGCTCTTTGAAACTTGACAAAATAAAGGAAGTCTTAGTTTTGTCTCTATGATTGTTTCCTCTTTAAGTAGCCCAAGGCACTAACCGTGGAAAAAAGCTTTCATTGAGAGGGGTTTCCAAGCTTCCAAGAAATTACGATTTCCGAAATACCAGCAAATATTTTTTCACCCAATGTTGATGAAACTTGGTGGTAATGATCAGTACACAAATCCCACTTGGCTCACCAATTTTTGTTCTTCCAGTTTGAAGCGTTCATCTACAGCAGCAGTTTTTAAGTTTAGGTTTTACTCTGTTCTCTGCTATATAGATAGATGAATTTGGAACTCTAAATCCAACATGGTTTGTCTTGCCTCTTTGAAACTTGACAAAATAAAGTAGTTCTCAGTTTTGTCTCTAGGGTTTGTTTTTTCTTCAAGTATCCCTAGGCACAGACGCTGGAAAAGCACTTTCATTGATAGGGATTGCCAAGCTTCCAAGAAATTATGATGTTTCCGAAATAGCAGCAAATATTTTTTCACCCAATCTTGATGATACTTGGTGGTAATGATCAGTACACACATCCCACTTGGCTCAAAAATTTTGTTCTTCTAGGTTGAAGCGTTCATCTACAGTAGCAGTTTTTATATTTAGGTTTCACTCTGTTCTCTGCTATATAGGTAGATGAATTTGGAACTCTAAATCCAACATGATTTGTAGTAGCTCTTTAAACTTGACAAAAGAAAGGAGTTCTCAGTTTTGTCTCTATGGTTTGTTTCCTCTTCAATTAGCCCTAGGCACCAATGGTGGAAAAGCACTTTCATTGACAGGGGTTGCCTAGCTTCTAAGAAATAACGAGTTTCCGAAATACCAGCAAAAGTTTTTTCACCCAATGTTTATGATTATTGGTGGTAATGATCAGTACACAAAACTCACTTGGCTCACCAAATTCTGTTCTTCTAGGTTGAAGCATTCGTCTACAGTAGCAGTTTTTATATTTAGGTTTCACTCTGTCTCTCCTATATAGATAGATAAATTTGGAATTCTAAATCCAATATGGTTTCTAGTAGCTCTTTGAAACTTGACAAAATAAAGGAGTTCTCAGTTTTGTCTCTATGATTTGTTTCCTCTTCATGTAGCCCTAAGCAGAGACTGTGGAAAAGCACTTTCATTGAAAGTGTTTGCCAACCTTACAAGTAATTACGAGTTTTCGAAATACAGCAAATATTTTTTCATCCAATCATGATGATACTTGGTGGTGAAGATCGGTACACAAATCCCACTTGGCTCACCAAATTTTGTTCTTCTACGTTGAAGCGTTCGTCTACAGTAGCAGTTTTTATATTTAGGTTTCACTCTGTTCTCTCCTATATAGATAGATGAATTTGGAACTCTAAATCCAACATGGTTTGTAGTAGCTCTTTGAAACTTGACAAAATAAAGGAGTTCTCAGTTTTCTCTCTATGGTTTGTTTCCTCTTCAAGTAGCCCTGGCACAGACTGTGGAAAAGCACTTTCATTGAGAGGGGTTGCCAAGCTTCCAGGAAATTACCAGTTTCTGAAATACCAGCAAATATTTTGTCACCCAATCTTGATGATACTTGGTGGTAAGGACAAGTACACAAATCCCACTTGGCTCACCAAATTCTGTTCTTCTAGGTTTAAGCATTCGTCTACAGTAGCAGTTTTTATATTTAGGTTTCACTCTGTCTCTCCTATATAGATAGATGAATTTGGAATTCTAAATCCAATATGGTTTGTAGTAGCTCTTTGAAACTTGACAAAGTAAAGGAGTTCTAAGTTTTGTCTCTATGATTTGTTTCCGCTTCATGTAGCCCTAAGCAGAGACTGTGGAAAAGCACTTTCATTGAGAGGGGTTGCCAAGCTTCCAAGATATTACGAGTTTCCGAAATAGCAGCAAATATTTTTTCACCCAATCTTGATGATACGTGGTGGTAATGACACGTCCACAAATCCCACTTGGCTCACCAAATTTTGTTATTCTAGGTTGAAGCGTTCGTTTACAGTAGCAGTTTTTATTTTTAGGTTTCACTCTGTTCTCTCCTATATAGATAGATGAATTTGGAAGTCTAAATCCAACATGGTTTGTAGTAGCTCTTTGAAACTTGACAAAATAAAGGAGGTCTTAGTTTTGTCTCTATGATTGTTTCCTCTTTAAGTAGCCCTAGGCACTGACCGTGGAAAAAAACTTTCATTGAGAGGGGTTTACAAGCTTCCAAGAAATTACGAGTTTCCGAAATACCAGCAAATATTTTTTCACCCAATGTTGATGAAACTTGGTGGTAATGATCAGTACACAAATCCCACTTGGCTCACCAAATTTTGCTCTTCCAGTTTGAAGCGTTCGTCTACAGTAGCAGTTTTTATGTTTAGGTTTCACTCGGTTCTCTGCTATATAGATAGATGAATTTGAAACTCTAAATCCAACATGGTTTGTAGTGGCTCTTTGAAACTTGACAAAATAAAGGAGTTCTCAGTATTCTCTCTATGGTTTGATTCCTCTTCATGTAGCCCTGGCACAATCGGTGGAAGAGGACTTTCATTGAGAGGGGTTGCCAATCTTCTAAGGAATAACGAGTTTCCGAAATACCAAAAAATATTTTTTCACCCAATCTTCATGATACTTGGTGGTAAGGACAAGTACACAAATCCCACTTGGCTCACCAAATTCTGTTCCTCTATGTTGAAGCATTCATCTACAGTCGCAGTTTTTATTTTTAGGTTTTACTCTGTTCTCTCCTATATAGATAGATGAATATGGAACTTTAAATCCAACCTGGTTTGTAGTAGCTCTTTGAAACTTGACAAAATAAAGGAGTTCTCAGTTTTGTCTCTATGATTTGTTTCGGCTTCAGGTAGAATTAAGCAAAGACTGTGGAAAAGCACTTTCATTGAAAGGGGTTGCCAAGCTTCCAAGAAATACGATGTTTCCGAAATAGCAGCAAATATTTTTTCACCCAATCTTGATGATACTTGGTGGTAATGATCAGTACACAAATCACACTTGGCTCACCAAATTTTTTCTTCTAGGTTGAAGCGTTCGTCTACAGTAGCAGTTTTTATATTTAGGTATCACTCTGTTCTCTGCTATACAGATAGATGAATTTGGAACTTAAATCCAACATGATTTGTAGTAGCTCTTTGAAACTTGACAAAAGAAAGGAGTTCTCAGTTTTGTCTCTATGGTTTGTTTCCTCTTCAATTAGCCGTAGGCACCGACGGTGGAAAAGCACTTTCATTGAGAGGGGTTGCCAACTTCTAAGAAATAACGAGTTTCCGAAATACCAGCAATTATTTTTTCACCCGATGTTGATGATACTTGGTTTTAATGATCAGTACACAAAACCCACTTGGCTCACCAAATCTTGTTCTTCTAGAGTGAAGTATTCGTCTACAGTAGCAGTTTTTATATTTAGGTTTCACTCTGTTCTCTCCTATATAGATAGATGAATTTAGAACTCTAAATCCAACATGGTTTGTCGTAGCTCTTTGCCACTTGACAAAATAAAAAAGTTCTCAGTTTTGTTTCTATGGTTTGTTTCCTCTTCATGTAATCCTAGGCACAGACTGTGGAAAAGCACTTTCAATGAGTGGGGTTGCCAAGCTTCTAAGAAATAACGAGTTTCTGAAATACCAGCAAATAT
>NW_027516177.1:28890-64241 GCF_048772815.1 Callospermophilus lateralis
AACGATGTTGGATTTAGAGTTCCAAATTCATCTATCTATATAGGAGAGAACAGAGGGAAACCTAAAAATATAAACTGCTACTGTAAACGAACGCTTCAACCTAGAAGAACACTATTTGGTGAGCCAAGTGTGATTTGTGTACTGATCATTACCAAAAGGTACCATCAAGATTGCATGAAAAAATATTTAATGGTATTTCAGAAACTCGTTATTTCTTAGAAGCTTTTCAACCCCTCTCAATGAATGTGCTTTTCCCCAGTCTGTACCAAGGCTATTTGAAGAGGAAACAAACCATAGAGACAAAACTGAGGACATTTTTATTTTGTCAAGTTTCAAAGAGCTACTACAAACCATGTTGGATTTAGAGTTCCAAATTCATCTATCTATATGGGAGAGAACAGAGGGAAACCTAAAAATGAAAACTGCTCTTGTAAACGAACGCTTCAAAGTAGAAGAGCAAAATTTGGTGAGCCAAGTGGGATTTGTGTACTTGTAATTACCACCAAGTATCATCAAGATTGGGTGAAAAAATATTTCCTGGTATTTCGGAAACCCGTAATTTTTTGTTAGCTTGGGAAACCCTTTCAATGAAAGTGCTTTTCCACAATCTCTGCTTAGGGCTACTTGAAGAGGAAACAAATCATAGAGATAAAACTGAGAACTCCTTTATTTTGTCAAGTTTCAAAGAGCTACTACAAACCATGTTGGATTTAGAGTTCCAAATTCATCTAGTTATATAGGAGAGAACAGAGGGACACATAAAAATATAAAATGCAACTGTAAACGAACGCTTCAACTTAGAAGAACCAAACTTGGTGAGTCAAGTGGGATTTGTGTACTGATCATTACCACCAGTATCATCAAGATTGGGTAAAAAAATATTTGCTGGTATTTCGGAAACTCGTTATTTCTTAGAAGATTGCAACCCCTCTCAATGAAAGTGCTTTTCCACAGTCTGTGCCTAGGGCTACTTGAAGAGTAAACAAACCATAGAGACAAAACTGAGAACTCCTTTATTTTGTAAAGTTTCAAAGAGCTACTACAAACCAAGTTGGATTTAGAGTTCCAAATTCTTCTATCTATATAAGAGAGAACAGAGTGAAACCTGAAAATAAAAACTTCTATTGTAAACGAACGCTTCAACCTAGAAGAACAAAATTTGGTGAGCCAAGTGGGATTTGTGTACTTGTCATTACCACCAAGTATCATCAAGATTGGGTGAAAAAATATTTGCTGGAATTTCAGTAACTCGTAATTTCTTGAAAGCTTGGCAACCCCTTTCAATGGAAGTGCTTTTCCACAGTCTCTGCCTGGGCTACTTGAAGAGAAAACAAATCATAGAGACAAAACGGAGACCTCCTTTATTTTGTCAAGTTTCAAAGATCTACTACAAACCATGTTGGATTTAGAGTTCCAAATTCAGCTATCTATATAGGAGAGAACAGAGGGAAACCTAAAAATATAAACTGCTACTCTAAACGAACGCTTCAACCTAGAAGAACAAAATTTGTTGAGTCAAGTGGGATTTGTGTACCAATCATTACCACCAGGTATCATAAAGTTTGGGTGAAAAAATATTTGCTGGTATTTTGGAAACTCGTTATTTCTTGGAAGCTTGGCAACCTCTTTCATTGAATGTGCTTTTCCACATCTGTGCCTTGGGCTACTTGAAGAGGAAACAAACCCTAGAAACAATACTGAGAACTCCTTTATTTTGTAAAGTTTCAAAGAGCTACTACAAACCATGTTGGATTTAGAGTTCCAAATTCATCTATCTATATAGGAGAGAACAGACGGAAACTTAAAAAAAATAAACTGCTACTGTAAACGAACGCTTCAACCTAGAAGAACAAAATTTGGTGAGCCAAGTGGGATTTGTGTACTTGTCATTACCACCAAGTATCATCAAGATTGGGGGAAAAAATATTTTCTGGTATTTCGGAAACCCGTAATTTCTTGAAAGCTTGGCAACCCCTTTCAATGGAAGTGCTTTTCCACAGTCTCTGCCTGGGCTACTTGAAGAGAAAACAAATCATAGAGAGAAAACTGAGAACTCCTTTATTTTGTCAAGTTTCAAAGAGCTACTACTAACCATGTTGGATTTAGAGTTCCAAATTCATCTATCTATATAGGAGAGAACAAAGTGAAACCTAAAAATAAAAACTGCTATTGTAAACGTACACTTCAACCTAGAAGAACACAATTTGGTGAGCCAAGTGGGATTTGTGTACTTGTCATTAACACCAAGTATCATCAAGATTGGGTGAAAAACTGTTTGCTGGTATTTCGGAAACTCCTAATTTCTTGGAAGCTTGGCAACCCCTTTCAATGAAAGTTCTTTTCCACAGTCTCTGCTTAGGGATACTTGAGGAGGAAACAAATCATGGAGACAAAACTGAGAACTCCTTTATTTTGTCAAGTTTCAAAGAGCTACTACAAACCATGTTGGATTTAGAGTTCCAAATTCATCTATCTATATAGAAGAGAACAGAGGGATACCGAAAATTATAAACTGCTACTGTAAACTAACGCTTCAACCTAGAAGAACACAATTTGGTGAGCCAAGTGGGATTTTTGTACTGATCATTACCACCAGTATCATCAAGATTGGGTGAAAAAAATATTTGCTGGTATTTCAGAAACTCGTTGTTTCTTATAAGCTTGGCAACCCCTCTCAATGAAAGTGCTTTTCCACAGATTGTGCCTAGGGCTACTTGAAGAGGAAACAATCCATAGAGACAAAACTGAGAACTCTTTTATTTTGTCATGTTTCAAAGAGCTACTACAAACTATGTTGGATTTAGAGTTCCAAATTCATCTATCTATATAGGAGAGAACAGAGTGAAACCTAAAAATAAAAACTGCTACTGTAAACGAACGCTTCAACCTAGAAGAAGACAATTTGGTGAGCCAAGTGGGATTTTTGTACTGATCATTACCACCACGTATCATCAAGATTGCGTGAAAAAAATATTTGCTGGTGTTTCAGAAACTCGTTGTTTCTTAGAAGCTTGGCAACCCCTCTCAATGAATGTGCTTGTGCCCAGTCTGTGCCTAGGGCTATTTGAAGAGGAAACAAACCATAGAGACAAAACTGAGTACATTTTTATTTTGTCAAGTTTCAAAGAGCTACTACAAACCATGTTGGGTTTAGAGTTCCAAATTCATATATCTATATAGGAGAGAACAGAGGGAAACCTAAAAATAAAAACTGCTCTTGTAAACGAACGCTTCAACCTAGAAGAGCAAAATTTGGTGAGCCAAGTGGGATTTGTGTACTTGTAATTACCACCAAGTATCATCAAGATTGGGTGAAAAAATATTTGCTGGTATTTCGGAAACCCGTAATTTTTTTTGATTGGCAAAACCCTTTCAATGAAAGTGCTTTTCCACAGTCTCTGCTTAGGGCTACTTGAAGAGGAAACAAGTCATAGAGACAAAACTGAGAACTCCTTTATTTTGTCAAGTTTCAAAGAGCTACTACAAAACATGTTGGATTTAGAGTTCCAAATTCATCTATCTATATAGGAGAGAACAGAGGGAAACCTAAAATATAAACTGCTACTGTAAACGAACGCTTCAACCTAGAAGAACAAAATTTGGTGAGCCAAGTGTGATTTGTGTACTTGTCATTACCACCTAGTATCATCAAGATTGTGTGAAAAAATATTTGCTGGTATTTCGGAAACTCGTTATTTCTTAGAAGCCTGGCAACCCCTCTCAATGAAAGTGCTTTTCCACAGTCTTTGACTAGGGCTACTTGAAGAGGAACTTCTTCATTTTGTCAAGTTTCAAAGAGCTACTACAATCCATGTTGGGTTTAGAGTCCAAATTCATATATCTATATAAAAAAGATCAGAGTGAAACCTAAAAATAAAAACTGCTACTGTAAAAGAACGCTTCAACCTAGAAGAACACAATAAGGTGAGCCAAGTGGAATTTGTGTACTGATCATTACCAACACGTATCATCAAGATTGGGTGAAAAAATATTTGCTGGTATTTCGGAAACTCGTTATTTCTTAGAAGCTTGGCAACCCCTCTCAATGAATGTGCTTTTCCCCAGTCTGTGCCTAGGGCTATTTGAAGAGGAAACAAACAATAGAGACAAAACTGAGAACTTTTCTATTTTGTCAAGTTTGAAAGAGCTACTACAAACCATGTTGGATTTAGAGTTCCAAATTTATCTATCTATATAGGAGAGAACAGAGGGAAACCTAAAAATATACACTGCTACTGTAAACGAACGCTTCAACCTAGAAGAACAAAATTTGGTGAGCCAATTGGGAATTTTGTACTTGTCATTACTACCAGGTATCATCAAGATTGGGTGAAAAAATATTTGCTGGTATTTCGGAAACTCGTAATTTCTTGGAAGCTTGGCAACCCCTTTCAATGAAAGTGCTTTTCCACAGTTTCTGCTTAGGGCTACTTGAAGAGGAAACAAATCATAGAGACAAAACTGAGAACTCCTTTATTTTGTCAGGTTTCAAAGAGCTACACCAAACCATGTTGGAAATAGAGTTCCAAATTCATCTATCTATATGGGAGAGAACAGAGTGAAACCTAAAAATAAAAGCTGCTACTGTAAACGAATGCTTCAACCTAGAAGAGCACAATTTGGTGAGCCAAGTGGGATTTGTGTACTGATCATTACCACCACGTATCATCCAGATTGGGTGAAAAAATATTTGCTGATATTTCGGAAACTCGTTATTTCTTAGAAGCTTGGCAACCCCTCTCAATGAATGTGCTTTTCCCCAGTCTGTGCCTAGGGCCATTTGAAGAGAAAACAAACCATTAAGAAAAAACTGAGAACTTTTTTATTTTGTCAAGTTTAAAAGAGCTACTACAAACCATGTTGGATTTAGAGTTCCAAATTCATCTATCTATATAGGAGACAACAGAGTGAAACCTAAAAATAAAAACTGCTACTGTAAACGAACGCTTCAACCTAGAAGAACAAAATTTTGTGAGCCAAGTGGCATTTGTGTACTTGTCATTACCACCAAGTATCATCATATTTGGGGAAAAAATATTTTCTGGTATTTCGGAAACCCGTAATTTCTTGGAAGCTTGGCAACCCCTTTCAATGGAAGTGCTTTTCCACAGTCTCTGCCTGGGCTACTTGAAGAGAAACCAAATCATAGAGACAAAACTGAGAACTCCTTTATTTTGTCAAGTTTCAAAGAGCTACTACTAACCATGTTGGATTTAGAGTTCCAAATTCATCTATCTATATAGGAGAGAACAGAGTGAAACCTAAAAATAAAAACTGCAACTGTAAACGAACGCTTCAACATAGAAGAAAAAATTTGGTGAGCCAAGTGGGATTTGTGTACTTGTCATTACCACCAAGTATCATCAAGATTGGGTGAAAAAATATTTGCTGGTATTTCGAAAACACGTAATTTCTTGGAAGCTTGGCAACCCCTTTCAATGGAAATGCTTTTCCACAGTCGATGCCTGGGCTACTTGAAGAGGAAACAAATCATAGAGACAAAACTGAGCACTACTTTTTTGTGAAGTTTCAAAGAGCTACTACAAACCTTGTTGGATTTAGAGTTCCCAATTCATCTATCTATATCGGAGAGAACAAAGTGAAACCTAAAAATAAAAACTGATACTGTAAACGTACACATCAACCTAGAAGAACACAATTTGGTGAGCCAAGTGGGATTTGTGTACTTGTCATTAACACCAAGTATCATCAAGATTGGGTGAAAAACTGTTTGCTGGTATTTCGGAAACTCCAAATTTCTTGGAAGCTTGGCAACCCTTTCAATGAAAGTGCTTTTCCACAGTCTCTGCTTAGGGATACTTGAGGAGGAAACAAATCATAGAGACAAAACTGAGAACCCAATTATTTTGTCAAGTTTCAAAGAGCTACTACAAACCATGTTGTATTTAGAGTTCCAAATTCATCTATCTATATAGGAGAGAAAAGAGGGATACCGAAAAATATAAACGGCTACTGTAAATTAACGCTTCAACCTAGAAAAACAAAATTTGGTGAGTCAAGTGGGATTTGTGTACCGATGATTACCACCAAGTATCATCAAGACTGGGTGAAAAAATATTTGCTGGTATTTCGGAAACTCGTTATTTCTTAGAAGTTGGCAACCCCTTTCAATGAAAGTGCTTTTCCACAGATTGGGCCTAGGGCTACTTGAAGAGGAAACAATCCATAGAGACAAAACTGAGAACTCTTTTATTTTGTCAAGTTTCAAAGAGCTACTAGAAACCATGTTGGATTTTGAGTTCCAAATTCATATATCTATATAGGAGAGAACAGAGTGAAACCTAAAAATAAAAACTGCTACTGTAAACGAACGCTTCAACCTAGAAGAACACAATTTGGTGAGCCAAGTGGGATTTTTGTTCTGATCATTACCACCACGTATCATCAAGATTTCGTGAAAAAAATATTTGCTGGTATTTCAGAAACTCGTTGTTTCTTAGAAGCTTGGCAACCCCTCTCAATGAATGTGCTTGTGCCCAGTCTGTGCCTAGGGCTATTTGAAGAGGAAACAAACCATAGAGACAAAACTGAGAACTCCTTTATTTTGTCAAGTTTCATAGAGCTACTACAAACCATGTTGGATTTAGAGTTCCAAATTCATCTATCTATATAGGAGAGAACAGAGGGAAACCTAAAATATAAACTGCTACTGTAAACGAACGCTTCAACCTAGAAGAACAAAATTTGGTGAGCTAAGTGGGATTTGTGTACTTGTCAATACCACCAAGTATCATCAAGATTGGGTGAAAAAATATTTGCTGGTATTTCGGAAACTCGTTATTTCTTAGAAGCCTGGCAACCCCTCTCAATGAAAGTGCTTTTCCACAGTCTATGACTAGGGCGACTTGAAGAGGTAACAAAACATAGAGACAAAACTGAGAACTTCTTCATTTTGTCAAGTTTCAAAGAGCTACCCTAATCCATGTTGGATTTAGAGTTCCAAATTCATATATCTATATAAATAAGGTCAGAGTGAAACCTAAAAATAAAAACTGCTACTGTAAACGAACGCTTCAACCTAGAAGAACACAATTTGGTGAGCCAAGTGGGATTTGTGTACTGATCATTACCACCACGTATCATCAAGATTGGGTGAAAAAATATTTGCTGGTATTTCGGAAACTCGTTATTTCTTAGAAGCTTGGCAACCCCACTCAATGAATGTGCTTTTCCCCAGTCTGTGCCTAGGGCTATTTGAAGAGGAAACAAACAATAGAGACAAAAGTGAGAACTTTTCTATTTTGTCAAGTTTCAAAGAGCTACTACAAACCATGTTGGATTTAGAGTTCCAAATTCATATATCTATATAGGAGAGAACAGAGGGAAACCTAAAAATATAAACTGCTACTGTAAACGAACGCTTCAACCTAGAAGAACAAAATTTGGTGAGCCAATTGGTATTGTGGACTTGTCATTACACTCAAGTATCATCAAGATTGGGTGAAAAAATATTTGCTGGTATTTCGGAAACTCGTAATTTCTTGGAAGCTTGGCAACCCCTTTCAATGAAAGTGCTTTTCCACAGTCTCTGCTTAGGGCTACTTGAAGAGGAAACAAATCATAGAGACAAAACTGAGAACTCCTTTATTTTGTCAAGTTTCAAAGAGCTACTACAAACCATGTTGGATTTAGAGTTCCAAATTCATCTATCTATATGGGAGAGAACAGAGTGAAACCTAAAAATAAAAACTGCTACTGTAAACGAACGCTTCAACCTAGAAGAGCACTATTTGGTGAGCCAAGTGGCATTTGTGTACTGATCATTACCACCACGTATCATCCAGATTGGGTGAAAAAATATTTGCTGGTATTTCGTAAACTCGTTATTTCTTAGAAGCTTGGCAACCCCTCTCAATGAATGTGCTTTTCCCCAGTCTGTGCCTAGGGCCATTTGAAGAGGAAACAAACCATAGAGAAAAAACTGAGAATTTTTTTATTTTGTCAAGTTTAAAAGAGCTACTACAAACCATGTTGGATTTAGAGTTCCAAATTCATCTATCTATATAGGAGACAACAGAGTGAAACCTAAAAATAAAAACTGCTACTGTAAACGAACGCTTCAACCTAGAAGAACACAATTTGGTGAGCCAAGTGGGATTTTTGTACTGATCATTACCACCACGTATCATCAAGATTGCGTGAAAAAAATACTTGCTGGTATTTCAGAAACTCGTTGTTTCTTAGAAGCTTGGCAACCCCTCTCAATGAATGTGCTTGTGCCCAGTCTGTGCCTAGGGCTATTTGAAGAGGAAACAAACCATAGAGACAAAACTGAGTACATTTTTATTTTGTCAAGTTTCAAAGAGCTACTACAAACCATGTTGGGTTTAGAGTTCCAAATTCATATATCTATATAGGAGAGAACAGAGGGAAACCTAAAAATAAAAACTGCGCTTGTAAATGAACGCTTCAACCTAGAAGAGCAAAATTTGGTGAGCCAAGTGGGATTTGTGTACTTGTAATTACCACCAAGTATCATCAAGATTGGGTGAAAAAATATTTGCTGGTATTTCGGAAACCCGTAATTTTTTTTGATTGGCAAAACCCTTTCAATGAAAGTGCTTTTCCACAGTCTCTGCTTAGGGCTACTTGAAGAGGAAACAAGTCATAGAGACAAAACTGAGAACTCCTTTATTTTGTCAAGTTTCAAAGAGCTACTACAAACCATGTTGGATTTAGAGTTCCAAATTCATCTATCTATATAGGAGAGAACAGAGGGAAACCTAAAAATAAACACTGCTACTGTAAACGACCGCTTCAACCTAGAAGAGCAAAATTTGGTGAGCCATGTGGGATTTGTGTACTTGTCATTACCACCAAGTATCATCAAGATTGGGTGAAAAAAATATTTGCTGGTATTTCTCAAACCCGTAATTTATTGGGAGCTTGGAGAGCCTTTCAATGAAAGTGCTTTTCCACAGTCTCTGCTTAGGGCTACTTGAAGAGGAAACAAATCATAGAGACAAAACTGAGAACTCCATTATTTTGTCAAGTTTCAAAGAGCTCCTACAAACGATGTTGGATTTAGAGTTCCAAATTCATCTATCTATATAAGAGAGAACAGAGGGACACCTAAAATTATAAACTGCTACTGTAAACGAATGCTTCAACCTAGAAGAACACTATTTGGTGAGCCAAGTGGGATTTGTGTACTGATCATTACCAAAACATATCATCAAGATTGCGTGAAAAAATATTTAATGGTATTTCAGAAACTCGTTATTTCTTAGAAGCTTTTCAACCCCTCTCAATGAATGTGCTTTTCCCCAGTCTGTACCAAGGCTTTTTGAAGAGGAAACAAACCATAGAGACAAAACTGAGAACTCTTTTATTTTGTCAAGTTTCAAAGACCTACTACAAACCATGTTGGATTTAGAGTTCCAAATTCATCTATCTATATAAGAGAGAACAGAGTGAAACGTAAATATAAAAACTGCTATGTAGACGAACGTTTCAACCTAGAAAAACAAAGTTTTTTGAGATAAGTGAGATTTGTGTATTGATTATTACCACCAAGTATCATCAAGATTGGGTGAAAAAATATTTGCTGGTATTTCGGAAACTCGTTATTTCTTAGAAGCTTGGGAAACCCTCTCAATGAAAGAGCTTTTCCACAGTCTGTGCCTAGGGCTACTTGAAGAGGAAACAAACCATAGAGACAAAACTGAGAACTCCTTTATTTTGTCAAGTTTCAAAGTGGTACTACAAACCATGATGGATGTAGAGTTCCAAATTCATCTATCTATGTAGGAGAGAACAGAGTGAAACCTAAAAATAAAAACTGCTACTGTAAACGAACGCTTCAACCTAGAAGAACAAAATTTGATGAGCCAAGTGGGATTTGTGTACTTGTCATTACCACCACGTATCATCAAGATTGGGTGAAACAGTATTTGCTGGTATTTCGGAAACTAGTAATTTCTTGGAAGCTTGGCAACTATTTTAAATGAAAATTCTTTTCCACAGTCTCTGCTTAGGGCTACTCAAATAGAAAATAAATCATAGAGAGAAAACTGAGAACTCCTTTATTTTCTCAAGTTTCAAAGAGCTACTACAAACCATGTTGGATTTAGAGTTCCAAATTCATCTATCTATATAAAAAAGAACAGAGTGAAACCTAAAAATAAAAAAACTGCTACTGTAAACGAACGCTTCAACCTAGAAGAATAAAATTTCGTGAGCCAAGTGGGATTTGTGTACTTGTCATTACCACCAAGTATCATCAAGATTGGGTGAAAAAATATTTGCTGGTATTTCGGAAACCCGTAATTTCTTGGAAGTTGGCAACCCCTTTCAATGGAAGTGCTTTTCCACAGTCTGTGTCTGGGCTAATTGAAGAGGAAACAAATCATAGAGACAAAACTGAGCACTACTTTTTTTGTCAAGTTTCAAAGAGATACTACAAACCATGTTGGATTTAGAGTTCCAAATTCATCTATCTATATAGGAGAGAAAAGAGTGAAACCTAAAAATAAAAACTGCTACTGTAAACGAACGCTTCAACCTAGAAGAACAAAGTTTGGTTAGCCAAGTGGGATGTGTGTACATGTCATTAGAACCAAGTATCATCAAGATTGGGTGAAAAAATATTTGCTCGTATTTCGGAAACTCGTAATTTCTTGTAAGCTTGGCAACCCCTTTCAATGTAAGTGCTTGTCCACAGTCTCTGCTTAGGGCTACTTGAAGATGAAACAAATCATAGAGACAAAACTGAGAACTTTTTTATTTTGTCAAGTTTAAAAGAGCTACTACAAACCATGTTGGATTTAGAGTTCCAAATTCATCTATCTATATAGGAGAGAACAGAGGGAAACCTAAAAATAAACACTGCTACTGTAAACGACCGCTTCAACCTAGAAGAGCAAAATTTGGTGAGCCATGTGGGATTTGTGTACTTGTCATTACCACCAAGTATCATCAAGATTGGGTGAAAAAATATTTGCTGGTATTTCTCAAACCCGTAATTTATTGGGAGCTTGGGAGAGCCTTTCAATGAAAGTGCTTTTCCACAGTCTCTGCTTAGGGCTACTTGAAGAGGAAACAAATCATAGAGACAAAACTGAGAACTCCTTTATTTTGTCAAGTTTCAAAGAGCTACTACAAACGATGTTGGATTTAGAGTTCCAAATTCATCTATCTATATAGGAGAGAACAGAGGGAAACCTAAAAATATAAACTGCTACTGTAAACGAACGCTTCAACCTAGAAGAACACTATTTGGTGAGCCAAGTGTGATTTGTGTACTGATCATTACCAAAAGGTACCATCAAGATTGCATGAAAAAATATTTAATGGTATTTCAGAAACTCGTTATTTCTTAGAAGCTTTTCAACCCCTCTCAATGAATGTGCTTTTCCCCAGTCTGTACCAAGGCTATTTGAAGAGGAAACAAACCATAGAGACAAAACTGAGGACATTTTTATTTTGTCAAGTTTCAAAGAGCTACTACAAACCATGTTGGATTTAGAGTTCCAAATTCATCTATCTATATGGGAGAGAACAGAGGGAAACCTAAAAATGAAAACTGCTCTTGTAAACGAACGCTTCAAAGTAGAAGAGCAAAATTTGGTGAGCCAAGTGGGATTTGTGTACTTGTAATTACCACCAAGTATCATCAAGATTGGGTGAAAAAATATTTCCTGGTATTTCGGAAACCCGTAATTTTTTGTTAGCTTGGGAAACCCTTTCAATGAAAGTGCTTTTCCACAATCTCTGCTTAGGGCTACTTGAAGAGGAAACAAATCATAGAGATAAAACTGAGAACTCCTTTATTTTGTCAAGTTTCAAAGAGCTACTACAAACCATGTTGGATTTAGAGTTCCAAATTCATCTAGTTATATAGGAGAGAACAGAGGGACACATAAAAATATAAAATGCAACTGTAAACGAACGCTTCAACTTAGAAGAACCAAACTTGGTGAGTCAAGTGGGATTTGTGTACTGATCATTACCACCAGTATCATCAAGATTGGGTAAAAAAATATTTGCTGGTATTTAGGAAACTCGTTATTTCTTAGAAGATTGCAACCCCTCTCAATGAAAGTGCTTTTCCACAGTCTGTGCCTAGGGCTACTTGAAGAGTAAACAAACCATAGAGTCAAAACTGAGAACTCCTTTATTTTGTCCAGTTTCAAAGAGCTACTAAAAACCATGTTGGATTTAGAGTTCCAAATTCATCTATCTATATAGGAGAGAACAAAGTGAAACCTAAAAATAAAATCTGCTACTGAAAACGAACGCTTCAACCTAGAAGATCAAAATTTGGGAGCCAAGTGGGATTTGTGTACTTGTCATTACCACCAAGTATCATCAAGATTGGGTGAAAAAGTATTTGCTGGTATTTCTGAAAATCGTAATTTCTTGGAAGCTTGGCAACTCCTTTCAATGAAAGTGCTTTTCCACAGTCTCTGCTTAGGGCTACATGAAGAGGAATCAAATCATAGAGACAAAACTGAGAACTACTTTTTTTTGGTAAAGTTTCAAAGAGCTACTACAAACCAAGTTGGATTTAGAGTTCCAAATTCTTCTATCTGTATAAGAGAGAACAGAGTGAAACCTGAAAATAAAAACTTCTATTGTAAACGAGCGCTTCAACCTAGAAGAACAAAATTTGGTGAGCCAAGTGGGATTTGTGTACTTGTCATTACCACCAAGTATCATCAAGATTGGGTGAAAAAATATTTGCTGGAATTTCAGTAACTCGTAATTTCTTGAAAGCTTGGCAACCCCTTTCAATGGAAGTGCTTTTCCACAGTCTCTGCCTGGGCTACTTGAAGAGAAAACAAATCATAGAGACAAAACGGAGACCTCCTTTATTTTGTCAAGTTTCAAAGATCTACTACAAACCATGTTGGATTTAGAGTTCCAAATTCAGCTATCTATATAGGAGAGAACAGAGGGAAACCTAAAAATATAAACTGCTACTCTAAACGAACGCTTCAACCTAGAAGAACAAAATTTGTTGAGTCAAGTGGGATTTGTGTACCAATCATTACCACCAGGTATCATAAAGTTTGGGTGAAAAAATATTTGCTGGTATTTTGGAAACTCGTTATTTCTTGGAAGCTTGGCAACCTCTTTCATTGAATGTGCTTTTCCACATCTGTGCCTTGGGCTACTTGAAGAGGAAACAAACCCTAGAGACAATACTGAGAACTCCTTTATTTTGTAAAGTTTCAATGAGCTACTACAAACCATGTTGGATTTAGAGTTCCAAATTCATCTATCTATATAGGAGAGAACAGAGGGAAACTTAAAAAAAAATAAACTGCTACTGTAAACGAACGCTTCAACCTAGAAGAACAAAATTTGGTGAGCCAAGTGGGATTTGTGTACTTGTCATTACCACCAAGTATCATCAAGATTGTGGGAAAAAATATTTTCTGGTATTTCGGAAACCCGTAATTTCTTGAAAGCTTGGCAACCCCTTTCAATGGAAGTGCTTTTCCACAGTCTCTGCCTGGGCTACTTGAAGAGAAAACAAATCATAGAGAGAAAACTGAGAACTCCTTTATTTTGTCAAGTTTCAAAGAGCTACTACTAACCATGTTGGATTTAGAGTTCCAAATTCATCTATCTATATAGGAGAGAACAAAGTGAAACCTAAAAATAAAAACTGCTATTGTAAACGTACACTTCAACCTAGAAGAACACAATTTGGTGAGCCAAGTGGGATTTGTGTACTTGTCATTAACACCAAGTATCATCAAGATTGGGTGAAAAACTGTTTGCTGGTATTTCGGAAACTCCTAATTACTTGGAAGCTTGGCAACCCCTTTCAATGAAAGTTCTTTTCCACAGTCTCTGCTTAGGGATACTTGAGGAGGAAACAAATCATAGAGACAAAACTGAGAACTCCTTTATTTTGTCACGTTTCAAAGAGCTACTACAAACCATGTTGGATTTAGAGTTCCAAATTCATCTATCTATATAGAAGAGAACAGAGGGATACCGAAAATTATAAACTGCTACTGTAAACTAACGCTTCAACCTAGAAGAACACAATTTGGTGAGCCAAGTGGGATTTTTGTACTGATCATTACCACCAGTATCATCAAGATTGGGTGAAAAAAATATTTGCTGGTATTTCAGAAACTCGTTGTTTCTTATAAGCTTGGCAACCCCTCTCAATGAAAGTGCTTTTCCACAGATTGTGCCTAGGGCTACTTGAAGAGGAAACAATCCATAGAGACAAAACTGAGAACTCTTTTATTTTGTCAAGTTTCAAAGAGCTACTACAAACTATGTTGGATTTAGAGTTCCAAATTCATCTATCTATATAGGAGAGAACAGAGTGAAACCTAAAAATAAAAACTGCTACTGTAAACGAACGCTTCAACCTAGAAGAACACAATTTGGTGAGCCAAGTGGGATTTTTGTACTGATCATTACCACCACGTATCATCAAGATTGCGTGAAAAAAATATTTGCTGGTATTTCAGAAACTCGTTGTTTCTTAGAAGCTTGGCAACCCCTCTCAATGAATGTGCTTGTGCCCAGTCTGTGCCTAGGGCTATTTGAAGAGGAAACAAACAATAGAGACAAAACTGAGAACTCCTTTATTTTGTCAAGTTTCAAAGAGCTACTACAAACCATGTTGGGTTTAGAGTTCCAAATTCATATATCTATATAGGAGAGAACAGAGGGAAACCTAAAAATAAAAACTGCTCTTGTAAACGAACGCTTAAACCTAGAAGAGCAAAATTTGGTGAGCCAAGTGGGATTTGTGTACTTGTAATTACCACCAAGTATCATCAAGATTGGGTGAAAAAATATTTGCTGGTATTTCGGAAACCCGTAATTTTTTTTGATTGGCAAAACCCTTTCAATGAAAGTGCTTTTCCACAGTCTCTGCTTAGGGCTACTTGAAGAGGACACAAGTCATAGAGACAAAACTGAGAACTCCTTTATTTTGTCAAGTTTCAAAGAGCTACTACAAAACATGTTGGATTTAGAGTTCCAAATTCATCTATCTATATAGGAGAGAACAGAGGGAAACCTAAAATATAAACTGCTACTGTAAACGAACGCTTCAACCTAGAAGAACAAAATTTGGTGAGCCAAGTGTGATTTGTGTACTTGTCATTACCACCTAGTATCATCAAGATTGTGTGAAAAAATATTTGCTGGTATTTCGGAAACTCGTTATTTCTTAGAAGCCTGGCAACCCCTCTCAATGAAAGTGCTTTTCCACAGTCTTTGACTAGGGCTACTTGAAGAGGAACTTCTTCATTTTGTCAAGTTTCAAAGAGCTACTACAATCCATGTTGGATTTAGAGTCCAAATTCATATATCTATATAAAAAAGATCAGAGTGAAACCTAAAAATAAAAAATGCTACTGTAAAAGAACGCTTCAACCTAGAAGAACACAATTTGGTGAGCCAAGTGGAATTTGTGTACTGATCATTACCAACACGTAGCATCAAGATTGGGTGAAAAAATATTTGCTGGTATTTCGGAAACTCGTTATTTCTTAGAAGCTTGGCAACGCCTCTCAATGAATGTGCTTTTCCCCAGTCTGTGCCTAGGGCTATTTGAAGAGGAAACAAACAATAGAGACAAAACTGAGAACTTTTCTATTTTGTCAAGTTTGAAAGAGCTACTACAAACCATGTTGGATTTAGAGTTCCAAATTCATCTATCTATATAGGAGAGAACAGAGGGAAACCTAAAAATATACACTGCTACTGTAAACGAACGCTTCAACCTAGAAGAACAAAATTTGGTGAGCCAAATGGGAATTTTGTACTTGTCATTACTACCAGGTATCATCAAGATTGGGTGAAAAAATATTTGCTGGTATTTCGGAAACTCGTAATTTCTTGGAAGCTTGGCAACCCCTTTCAATGAAAGTGCTTTTCCACAGTTTCTGCTTAGGGCTACTTGAAGAGGAAACAAATCATAGAGACAAAACTGAGAACTCCTTTATTTTGTCAGGTTTCAAAGAGCTACTACAAACCATGTTGGAAATAGAGTTCCAAATTCATCTATCTATATGGGAGAGAACAGAGTGAAACCTAAAAATAAAAGCTGCTACTGTAAACGAACGCTTCAACCTAGAAGAGCACAATTTGGTGAGCCAAGTGGGATTTGTGTACTGATCATTACCACCACGTATCATCCAGATTGGGTGAAAAAATATTTGCTGATATTTCGGAAACTCGTTATTTCTTAGAAGCTTGGCAACCCCTCTCAATGAATGTGCTTTTCCCCAGTCTGTGCCTAGGGCCATTTGAAGAGAAAACAAACCATTAAGAAAAAACTGAGAACTTTTTTATTTTGTCAAGTTTAAAAGAGCTACTACAAACCATGTTGGATTTAGAGTTCCAAATTCATCTATCTATATAGGAGAGAACAGAGTGAAAAGTAAAAATAAAAACTGCTACTGTAAACGAACGCTTCAACCTAGAAGAACAAAATTTTGTGAGCCAAGTGGCATTTGTGTACTTGTCATTACCACCAAGTATCATCATATTTGGGGAAAAAATATTTTCTGGTATTTCGGAAACCCGTAATTTCTTGGAAGCTTGGCAACCCCTTTCAATGGAAGTGCTTTTCCACAGTCTCTGCCTGGGCTACTTGAAGAGAAACCAAATCATAGAGACAAAACTGAGAACTCCTTTATTTTGTCAAGTTTCAAAGAGCTACTACTAACCATGTTGGATTTAGAGTTCCAAATTCATCTATCTATATAGGAGAGAACAGAGTGAAACCTAAAAATAAAAACTGCAACTGTAAACGAACGCTTCAACATAGAAGAAAAAATTTGGTGAGCCAAGTGGGATTTGTGTACTTGTCATTACCACCAAGTATCATCAAGATTGGGTGAAGAAATATTTGCTGGTATTTCGAAAACACGTAATTTCTTGGAAGCTTGGCAACCCCTTTCAATGGAAATGCTTTTCCACAGTCGATGCCTGGGCTACTTGAAGAGGAAACAAATCATAGAGACAAAACTGAGCACTACTTTTTTTTGTGAAGTTTCAAAGAGCTACTACAAACCTTGTTGGATTTAGAGTTCCCAATTCATCTATCTATATCGGAGAGAACAAAGTGAAACCTAAAAATAAAAACTGCTACTGTAAACGTACACATCAACCTAGAAGAACACAATTTGGTGAGCCAAGTGGGATTTGTGTACTTGTCATTAACACCAAGTATCATCAAGATTGGGTGAAAAACTCTTTGCTGGTATTTCGGAAACTCCAAATTTCTTGGAAGCTTGGCAACCCCTTTCAATGAAAGTGCTTTTCCACAGTCTCTGCTTAGGGATACTTGAGGAGGAAACAAATCATAGAGACAAAACTGAGAACCCATTTATTTTGTCAAGTTTCAAAGAGCTACTACAAACCATGTTGTATTTAGAGTTCCAAATTCATCTATCTATATAGGAGAGAACAGAGTGATACCGAAAAATATAAACGGCTACTGTAAATTAACGCTTCAACCTAGAAAAACAAAATTTGGTGAGTCAAGTGGGATTTGTGTACCGATGATTACCACCAAGTATCATCAAGACTGGGTGAAAAAATATTTGCTGGTATTTCGGAAACTCGTTATTTCTTAGAAGTTGGCAACCCCTTTCAATGAAAGTGCTTTTCCACAGATTGGGCCTAGGGCTACTTGAAGAGGAAACAATCCATAGAGACAAAACTGAGAACTCTTTTATTTTGTCAAGTTTCAAAGAGCTACTAGAAACCATGTTGGATTTTGAGTTCCAAATTCATATATCTATATAGGAGAGAACAGAGTGAAACCTAAAAATAAAAACTGCTACTGTAAACGAACGCTTCAACCTAGAAGAACACAATTTGGTGAGCCAAGTGGGATTTTTGTTCTGATCATTACCACCACGTATCATCAAGATTGCGTGAAAAAAATATTTGCTGGTATTTCAGAAACTCGTTGTTTCTTAGAAGCTTGGCAACCCCTCTCAATGAATGTGCTTGTGCCCAGTCTGTGCCTAGGGCTATTTGAAGAGGAAACAAACCATAGAGACAAAACTGAGAACTCCTTTATTTTGTCAAGTTTCAAAGAGCTACTACAAACCATGTTGGGTTTAGAGTTCCAAATTCATATATCTATATAGGAGAGAACAGAGGGAAACCTAAAAATAAAAACTGCTCTTGTAAACGAACGCTTCAACCTAGAAGAGCAAAATTTGGTGAGCCAAGTGGGATTTGTGTACTTGTAATTACCACCAAGTATCATCAAGATTGGGTGAAAAAATATTTGCTGGTATTTCGGAAACCCGTAATTTTTTTTGATTGGCAAAACCCTTTCAATGAAAGTGCTTTTCCACAGTCTCTGCTTAGGGCTACTTGAAGAGGAAACAAGTCATAGAGACAAAACTGAGAACTCCTTTATTTTGTCAAGTTTCAAAGAGCTACTACAAAACATGTTGGATTTAGAGTTCCAAATTCATCTATCTATATAGGAGAGAACAGAGGGAAACCTAAAATATAAACTGCTACTGTAAACGAACGCTTCAACCTAGAAGAACAAAATTTGGTGAGCCAAGTGTGATTTGTGTACTTGTCATTACCACCTAGTATCATCAAGATTGTGTGAAAAAATATTTGCTGGTATTTCGGAAACTCGTTATTTCTTAGAATCCTGGCAACCCCTCTCAATGAAAGTGCTTTTCCACAGTCTTTGACTAGGGCTACTTGAAGAGGAACTTCTTCATTTTGTCAAGTTTCAAAGAGCTACTGCAATCCATGTTGGATTTAGAGTCCAAATTCATATATCTATATAAAAAAGATCAGAGTGAAACCTAAAAATAAAAAATGCTACTGTAAAAGAACGCTTCAACCTAGAAGAACACAATTTGGTGAGCCAAGTGGAATTTGTGTACTGATCATTACCAACACGTAGCATCAAGATTGGGTGAAAAAATATTTGCTGGTATTTCGGAAACTCGTTATTTCTTAGAAGCTTGGCAACCCCTCTCAATGAATGTGCTTTTCCCCAGTCTGTGCCTAGGGCTATTTGAAGAGGAAACAAACAATAGAGACAAAACTGAGAACTTTTCTATTTTGTCAAGTTTGAAAGAGCTACTACAAACCATGTTGGATTTAGAGTTCCAAATTCATCTATCTATATAGGAGAGAACAGAGGGAAACCTAAAAATATACACTGCTACTGTAAACGAACACTTCAACCTAGAAGAACAAAATTTGGTGAGCCAAATGGGAATTTTGTACTTGTCATTACTACCAGGTATCATCAAGATTGGGTGAAAAAATATTTGCTGGTATTTCGGAAACTCGTAATTTCTTTGAAGCTTGGCAACCCCTTTCAATGAATGTGCTTTTCCACAGTTTCTGCTTAGGGCTACTTGAAGAGGAAACAAATCATAGAGACAAAACTGAGAACTCCTTTATTTTGTCAGGTTTCAAAGAGCTACTACAAACCATGTTGGAAATAGAGTTCCAAATTCATCTATCTATATGGGAGAGAACAGAGTGAAACCTAAAAATAAAAGCTGCTACTGTAAACGAACGCTTCAACCTAGAAGAGCACAATTTGGTGAGCCAAGTGGGATGTGTGTACTGATCATTACCACCACGTATCATCCAGATTGGGTGAAAAAATATTTGCTGATATTTCGGAAACTCGTTATTTCTTAGAAGCTTGGCAACCCCTCTCAATGAATGTGCTTTTCCCCAGTCTGTGCCTAGGGCCATTTGAAGAGAAAACAAACCATTAAGAAAAAACTGAGAACTTTTTTATTTTGTCAAGTTTAAAAGAGCTACTACAAACCATGTTGGATTTAGAGTTCCAAATTCATCTATCTATATAGGAGAGAACAGAGGGAAAAGTAAAAATAAAAACTGCTACTGTAAACGAACGCTTCAACCTAGAAGAACAAAATTTTGTGAGCCAAGTGGCATTTGTGTACTTGTCATTACCACCAAGTATCATCATATTTGGGGAAAAAATATTTTCTGGTATTTCGGAAACCCGTTATTTCTTAGAAGCCTGGCAACGCCTCTCAATGAAAGTGCTTTTCCACAGTCTATGACTAGGGCGACTTGAAGAGGTAACAAAACATAGAGACAAAACTGAGAACTTCTTCATTTTGTCAAGTTTCAAAGAGCTACTATAATCCATGTTGGATTTAGAGTTCCAAATTCATATATCTATATAAAAAAGGTCAGAGTGAAACCTAAAAATAAAAACTGCTACTGTAAACGAACGCTTCAACCTAGAAGAACACAAGTTGGTGAGCCAAGTGGGATTTGTGTACTGATCATTACCACCACGTATCATCAAGATTGGGTGAAAAAATATTTGCTGGTATTTCGGAAACTCGTTATTTCTTAGAAGCTTGGCAACCCCACTCAATGAATGTGCTTTTCCCCAGTCTGTGCCTAGGGCTATTTGAAGAGGAAACAAACAATAGAGACAAAAGTGAGAACTTTTCTATTTTGTCAAGTTTCAAAGAGCTACTACAAACCATGTTGGATTTAGAGTTCCAAATTCATCTATCTATATAGGAGAGAACAGAGGGAAACCTAAAAATATAAACTGCTACTGTAAACGAATGCTTCAACCTAGAAGAACAAAATTTGGTGAGCCAATTGGGAATTGTGTAGTTGTCATTACTACCAGGTATCATCAAGATTGGGTGAAAAAATATTTGCTGGTATTTCGGAAACTCGTAATTTCTTGGAAGCTTGGCAACCCCTTTCAATGAAAGTGCTTTTCCACAGTTTCTGCTTAGGGCTACTTGAAGAGGAAACAAATCATAGAGACAAAACTGAGAACTAATTTATTTTGTCAAGTTTCAAAGAGCTACTACAAACCATGTTGGATTTAATGTTCCAAATTCATCTATCTATATGGGAGAGAACAGAGTGAAACCTAAAAATAAAAACTGCTACTGTAAACGAACGCTTCAACCTAGAAGAGCACAATTTGGTGAGCCAAGTGGCATTTGTGTACTGATCATTACCACCACGTATCATCCAGATTGTGTGAAAAAATATTTGCTGGTTTTCGGAAACTCGTTATTTCTTAGAAGCTTGGCAACCCCTCTCAATGAATGTGCTTTTCCCCAGTCTGTGCCTAGGGGCATTTGAAGAGGAAACAAACCATAGAGAAAAAACTGAGAACTTTTTTATTTTGTCAAGTTTAAAAGAGCTACTACAAACCATGTTGGATTTAGAGTTCCAAATTCATCTATCTATATAGGAGAGAACAGAGTGAAAAGTAAAAACAAAAACTGCTACTGTAAACGAACGCTTCAACCTAGAATAACAAAATTTGGTGAGCCAAGTATGATTTGTGTACTTGTCATTACCACCAAGTATTATCATATTGGGGAAAAATATTGTCTGGTATTTCGGAAACCCGTAATTTCTTGGAAGCTTGGCAACCCCTTTCAATGGAAGTGCTTTTCCACAGTCTCTGCCTGGGCTACTTGAAGAGAAAACAAATCATAGAGACAAAACTGTGAACTCCTTTATTTTTTAAAGTTTCAAAGAGCTACTACAAACCATGTTGGATTTAGAGTTCCAAATTCATCTAACTATATGGGAGAGAACAGAGTGAAACGTAAAAATAAAAACTGCTACTGTAAACGAACGCTTCAACCTAGAAGAGCACAATTTGGTGAGCCAAGTGACATTTGTGTACTGATCATTACCACCACGTATCATCCAGATTCGAAGAAAACAATATTTGCTGGTATTACGGAAACTCGTTATTTCTTAGAAGCTTGGCAACCCCTCTAAATGAATGTGCTTTTCCCAGTCTGTGCTAGGGCCATTTGAAGAGGAAACAAACCATAGAGAAAAAACTGAGAACTTTTTTATTTTGTCAAGTTTAAAACAGCTACTACAAACTATGTTGGATTTAGAGTTCCAAATTCATCTATCTATATAGGAGAGAACAGAGGGAAACCTAAAAATAAAAACTGCTACTGTAAACGACCGCTTCAACCTAGAAGAGCAAAATTTGGTGAGCCATGTGGGATTTGTGTACTTGTCATTACCACCAAGTATCAAGAAGATTGGGTGAAAAAATATTTGCTGGTATTTCGAAAACCCCTAATTTCTTGGGATCTTGTCAAATCCTTTCAATGAAAGTGCTTTCCACAGTCTCTGCTTAGGGCTACTTGAAGATTAAACAAATCATAGAGACAAAAGTGAGAACTCCTTTATTTTGTCAAGTTTCAAAGAGCTACTACAAACCATGTTGGATTTAGAGTTCCAAATTCATCTATCTATATAGGAGAGAACAGAGTGAAACCTAAAAATAGAAACTGCTACTGTAAACTAACGCTTCAACCTGGAAGAACAAAATTTGGTGAGCCAAGTGGGATTTGTGTACTTGTCATTAACACCAAGTATCATCAAGTTTGGGTGAAAAAATATTTGCTGCTATTTCGGAAACTCCTTATTTCTTAGAAGCCTGGCAACCCCTCTCAATGAAAGTGCTTTTGAACTGTCTGTGCCTAGGGCTACTTGAAGAGGAAACAAAACATAGGACAAAACTGAGAACTCCTTCATTTTCTCAAGTTTCAAAGAGCTACTACAAACCATGTTGGATTTAGTGTTCCAAATTCATCTATCTATATAAAGAGAACAGAGTGAAACCTAAAAATTAAAAACTGCTACTATAAACGAACACTTCAACCTAGAAGAACACAATTTGGTGAGCCAAGTGGTATTTGTGTACTGATCATTACCACCACGTATCATCAGGATTGGGTGAAAAAATATTTGTTGGTATTTCAGAAACTCGTTATTTCTTAGAAGTTTCGCAACCCCTCTCAATGAATGTACTTTTCCCCAGTTGTGCCTAGGTCTATTTGAAGAGGAAACAAACCATAGAGACAAAACTAAGAACATTTTATTTTGTCCAGTTTCAAAGAGCTACTACAAACCATGTTGGATTTAGAGTTCCAAAATTCATCTATCTATATGGGAGAGAACAGAGGGAAACCTAAAAATGAAAACTGCTCTTGTAAACGAACGCTTCAAAGTAGAAGAGCAAAATTTGGTGAGCCAAGTGGGATTTGTGTACTTGTAATTACCACCAAGTATTATCAAGATTGGGTGAAAAAATATTTCCTGGTATTTTGGAAACCCGTAATTTTTTGTTAGCTTGGGAAACCCTTTCAATGAAAGTTCTTTTCCACAGTCTCTGCTTAGGGCTACTTGAAGAGGAAACAAATCATAGAGATAAAACTGAGAACTTCTTTATTTTGTCAAGTTTCAAAGAGCTACTACAAACCATGTTGGATTTAGAGTTCCAAATTCATCTATCTATATAGGAGAGAACAGAGGGACACCTAAAAATATAAACTGCAACTGTAAACGAGCGCTTCAACTTAGAAGAACCAAACTTGGTGAGTCAAGTGGGATTTGTGTACTGATCATTACCACCAGTATCATCAAGATTGGGTAAAAAATATTTTCTGGTATTTTGGAAACTCGTTATTTCTTAGAAGCTTGGCAACAACTCTCAATGAAAGTGCTTTTCCACATTCTGTGCCTACGTCTACTTGAAGAGGAAACAAACCAGAGTGACAAAACTGAGAACTCCTTTATTTTGTCAAGTTTCAAAGAGCTACTACAAACCATGTTTGATTTAGAGTTCCAAATTCTTCTATCTATATATGAGAGAATAGAGGGAAACCTAAAATAAAAACTGCTACTGTAGACGAACCCTTCAACCTAGAAGAACAAAATTTGGTGAGCCAAGTGGGATTTGTGTACCCATCATTACCACCAAGTATCATCAAGATTGGGTGAAAAAATATTTGCTGGTATTTCGGGAACTCGTTATTTCTTGGAAGGTGGCAACCCCTTTCAATGAAAGTGCTTTTCCACAGTCTGTGCCTAGGGCTACTTGAAGAGGAAACAAACCATAAAGACAATACTGAGAACTATTTTATTTTGTCAAGTTTCAAAGAGCTACTACAAACCATGTTGGATTTAGAGTTCCAAATTCATCTATCTATATAGAAGAGAACAGAGTGAAACCTAAATATAAAAACTGCTACTGTAGACGAACGCTTCAACCTAGAATAACAAAATTTGGTGAGCCAAGTGGGATTTCTGTACCGATCATTACCACCAAGTATCATCAAGATTGGGTGAAAAAACATTTTGCTGGTATTTGGAAACTCGTTATTTCTTAGAAGTTTGGCAAACCCTCTCAATGCAAGTGCTTTTCCCCAGTCTGTGCCAAGGGCTACTTGAAGAGGAAACAAACCATAGAGACAAAACTGAGAACTACTTTATGTTGGCAAGTTTCAAAGAGCTACTACAAACCATGTTGGATTTAAAATTTTAAATTCATCTATCTATATAGGAGAGAACAAAGGGATACCTAAAAATAAAACTACTACTGTAAACGAACGCTTCTAGCTAGAAGAACAAAATTTTTGAGCCATGTGGGATTTGTGTACTTGTCATTACGACCAGGAATCATCAAGATTGGGTGAAAAAATATTTGCTGGTATTTCAGAAACTTGTAATTTCTTGGAAGCTTGGCAAACCATTTCAATGAAAGTGCTTTTCCACAGTCTCTGTTAGGGCTACTTGAAGAGAAAACAAATCATAGAGAGAAAACTGAGAACTCCTTTATTTTGTCAAGTTTCAAAGAGCTTCTACAAACCATGTTGGATTTAGAGTTCCAAATTCATCTATGTATATAGGAGAGAACAGAGGGAAACCTAAAAATATAAACTGCTACTGTAAACGAACGCTTCAAACTAGAAGAACAAAATTTGGTGAGTCAAGTGGGATTTGTGTACCCATCATTACCACCTAGTATCATCAAGATTGGGTGAAAAAATATTTGCTGGTATTTCGGAAACTCGTTATTTCTTGGATGCTTGCAACCCCTTTCAATGAAAGTGCTTTTCCACAGTCTGTGCCTAGGGCTACTTTTAGCGGAAACAAACCATAGAGACAATACTGAGAACTCCTTTATTTTGTCAAGTTTCAAAGAGCTAGTACGAACCAATGTTGGATTTAGAGTTCCAAATTCATCTATCAATATAAGAGAGAACAGGAGTAAAACCTAAACATAAAAAACTACTACTGTAGACGAACGCTTAAACCTAGAAGAACACAACTTGGTGAGCCAAGTGGGATTTCTGTACTGATCATTACCACCAAGTATCATCAAGATTGGGTGAAAAAGTATTTGCTGGTAATTCGTAAACTCGTAATTTCTTGGAAGCTTTGCAACTCTTTCAATGAAAGTGCTTTTCCGCAGTCTCTCCTTAGGGCTACTTGAAGAGGAAACAAATCATAGAGACAAAACTGAGAACCACATTTTTGTCAGTTTCAAAGAGCTACTACAAACCTAGTTGGATTTAGAGTTCCAAATTCAGCTATCTATATAGGAGAGCACAGAGGAAACCTAAAATATAAACTGCTACTCAAAACGAACGCTTAAACCTAGAAGAACAAAATTAGGTGAGCCAAGTGGGATTTGTGTACTTGTCATTACCAGCAAGTATCATCAAGATTGGGTGAAAAATATTTGCTGGTATTTCGGAAACTCGTTATTTCTTGGAAGCTTGGCAACCCCTTTCAATGAAAGTGCTTTTCCAAAGTCTGTGCCTAGGGCTACCTTGAAGAGGAAACAAACCATAAAGACAATACTGGGAAGTCCTTTATTTTGTCAAGTTTCAAAGAGCTACTACACACCATGTTTTATTTAGAGTTCCAAATTCATCTATCTATATAGAAGAGAAAAGAGTGAAACCTCAATATAAAATCTGCTACTGTAGACGAACGCTTCCAACTAGAAAACCAAAATTGGGTGAGCCAAGTGGGATTGGTGTACTGATCATTACCACCAAGTATCACCAAGATTGGGTGAAAAAATATTTGCTGGTATTTCGGAAACTCATTATTTCTTAGAAGCTTGGCAACCCCTCTCAAAGAAAGTGTTTTCCACATTCTGGGCCTACGTCTACTTGAAGAGGAAACAACCAGAGAGAAAAAACTGAGAACTCCTTTATTTTGTCAAGTTTCAAAGAGCTACTACAAACCATGTTTGATTTAGAGTTCCAAATTCATCTATCTATATAGAAGAGAACAGAGTGGAACCTAAATATAAAAACTGCTAGTGTAGAGTAACGCTTCAACCTAGAAGAACAAATTTGGTGAGCCAAGTGGGATTTGTGTAGCCATCATTACCACCAAGTATCATCAGATTGGGTGAAAAATATTTGCTGTTATTTCGGGAACTCGTTATTTCTTGGAAGGTGGCAACCCCTTTCAATGAAAGTGCTTTTCCACAGTCTGTGCCTAGAGCTACTTGAAGAGGAAACAAACCATAGAGACAAAACTGAGAACTCCTTTCTTTTGTCAAGTTTCAAAGAGCTACTACAAACCATGTTGGATTTAGTGTTCCAAATTTATCTATCTATGTAGGGAGAGAACAAAGTGGAACCTAAAAATAAAAACTGCTACTGTAAACGAACACTTCAACCTAGAAGAACAAAATTTGGTGAGCCAAAGCGGGATTTGTGTACTTGTCATTACCACCACGTATCGTCAAGATTGGGTTAAAAAGTATTTGCTGGTATTTCGTAAACTCGTAATTTCTTGGGAAGCTTGGCAACTCCTTTCAATGAAAGTGCTTTTCCACAGTCTTTCTTTTGAGCTACTTGAAGATGAAACAAACCATAGAGACAAAACTGAGAACTCCTTTATGTTGTCAAGTTTCAAAGAGATACAACAAACCATGTTGGATTTAGAGTTCCAAATTCATCTATCTATATAGGAAAGAACAGAGGGAAACCTAAAAATATAAACTGCTACTGTAATCGAACGCTTCAACCTAGAAGAACAAAATTTGGTGAGTCAAGTCGGATTTGTGTACCGATCATTACCACAAAGTATCATCCAGATTGGGTGAAAAAATATTTGCTGGTATTTAGGAAACGCGTTATTTCTTGGAAGCTTGGCAACCCTTTCAATGAAAGTGCTTTTCCACAGTCTGTGCTAGGGCTACTTGAAGAGGAAACAACCATAGAGACAAAACAGAACTTTACTATTTTGTCAAGTTTCAAAGAGCTACTACAAACCATGTTGGATTTAGAGTTCCAAATTCATCTATCTATATAGAAGAGAACAGAGTGAAACGTAAATATAAAAAATTCTACTGTAGACGAACGCTTAAACCTAGAAGAACAAAATTTGGTGAGCCAAGTGAGATTTTGTGGACTTATCATTACTACCAAGTATCATCAAGATTGGGTGAAAAAATATTTGCTGGGTATTTCGGAAACTCGTTATTTCGTAGAAGCTTGGCAACCCCTCAATGAAAGTGCTTTTCCACAGTCTGTGCCTAGGGCTACGTGAAGAGGAAACAAACCATATAGACAAAACTGAGAACTCCTTTATTTTGTCAAGTTTCAAAGAGCTACTACAAACCATGTTGGATTTAGACTTCCAAATTCATCTATCTATATAGGAGAGAACAGAGTGAAACCTAAAAATAAAACTGCTACTGTAAACGAAGGCTTCAACCTAGAAGAACAAACTTTGGTGAGCCAAGTGGGATTTGTGTACTTGTCATTACCACCAAGTATCATCAAGATTGGGTGAAAAAATATATGCTGGTATTTCGGAAACTCGTAATTTCTTGGAAGCTTTGCAACCCCTTTCAATGAAAGTGCTTTTCCACATTCTCTTATTAGGGCTACTTGAAGAGGAAACAAATCATAGAGACAAATCTGAGAACTCCATTATTTTTTCAAGTTTCAAAAGATCTACTACAAACCATGTTGGATTTAGAGTTACAAATTAATCTATCTATATAAGAGAGAACAGAGAGAAACCTAAATATAAAAACTGCTACTGTAGAGGAACGCTTCAACCTAGAAGAACAAAATTTGGTGGGCCAAGTAGGTTTGTGTACTGATCACAAGCCCCAAGTATCACCAAGATTCGGTGAAAAATATTTGCTGGTTTTTTGGAAACTCGTTATTTTTTAGAAACTTGGCAACCTCTCAATGAAAATGCTTTTCCACAATCTGTGCCTTGGGCTACTTGAAGAGGAAAAAAACCATAGAGACAAAACTGAGAACTCCTTTATTTTGTCTAGTTTCAAAGAGCTACTACAAACCATGTCGGATTTAGAGTTCCAAATTCATCTATCTATATAAGAGAGGGCAGAGTGAAACCTAAATTTAAAGACTGCTAGTGTAGACGAACGCTTAAACATAGAAGAACAAAATTTGGTGAGCCAAGTGGGATTTGCGGACTGATCATTACCACCAAGTATCATCAAGATTGGGTGAGAAAATATTTGCTGGTATTTTGGAAACTCGTTATTTCTTAGAAGCTTGGCAACCCCTCTCAATGAAAGTGCTTTTCACAGTCTGTGCCTAGGGCTCCTTGAATAGGAAACAAACCATAGAGATAAAACTGAGAACTCCTTTATTTTGTCAATTTTCAAAGAGCTACTACAAACCATGTTGGATTTAGAGTTCCAAATTCATCTATCTATATAGGAGAGAACCGAGGGCAACCTTAATATAAAAACTGCTACTGTAGACGAACTCTTAAACCTAGAAAAACAAAATTTGGTGGCCAAGTGGGATTTGTGTACTGATCATTACCACCAAGTATCATCAAGATTGGGTGAAAAAATATTTGCTGGTATTTTGGAAACTCGTTATTTCTTAGAAGCTTGGCAACCCCTCTCAATGAAAATGCTTTTTCAATCTGTACCTAGAGCTACTTGAAGAAGAAACAAACCATAGAGACAAAACTGAGATCTCCTTTATTTTGTCAAGTTTCAAAGAACTACTACAAACCATGTTGGATTTAGAGTTCCAAATTCATTTATCTATATAAGAGAGAACAGAGTGAAACCTAAATATAAAAACTGCTACTGTAGACGAACGCTTAAACCTAGAAGAACAAAATTTGGTGAGCCAAGTGGGATTTGTGGACTGATCATTACCACCAAGTATCATGCAGATTGGGTGAAAAAATATTTGCTGGTATTTTGGAAACTCGCTTTTTTAGAAGCTTGGCAACCCCTGTCAATGAAAGTGCTTTTCCAAGTCTGTGCCTAGGACAACTTGAAGAGGAAACAAACCATAGAGACAAAACTGAGAACTAATTTATTTTGTCAAGTTTCAAAGAGCTACTACAAACCATGTTGGATTTAGAGTTCCAAATTTTTCGATCTATATAAGAGAGAACAGAATGAAACCTAAAAATAAAAACTGCTACTGTAAACGAACGCTTCATCCTAGAAGAACAAAATTTGGTGAGCCAAGTGGGATTTCTGTACTTGTCATTACCACCACGTATCATCAAGATTGGGTGAAAAAGTATTTGTTGGTATTTCGGAAACTCGTAATTTCTTGGAAGCTTCGCAACTCCTTTCAATGAAAGTGCTTTTCCACAGTGTCTTCTAGGGCTACTTGAAGAGAAAACAAATTATAGAGACAAAACTGAGAACTACTTTTTTGTAAAGTTTCAAAGAGCTAGTACAAACCATGTTGGATTTAGAGTTCCATATTCAGCTATCTATATAGGAGAGAACAGAGGGAAACCTAAAAATATAAACTGCTACTGTAAACGAACGCTTCAAACTAGAAGAACAAAATTTGGTGAGTCAAGTGGGATTTGTGTCCAGATCATTACCACCAAGTATCATCAAGATTGGGTGAGAAAAATATTTGCTGGTATTTCAAAAACTCATTTTTTCTTAGAAGCTTGGCAACCCCTCTCAATGAAAGTGCTTTTCCACAGTCTGTGCCTAGGGCTACTTGAAGAGGAAACAAACCATAGAGACAACACTGAGAACTACTTCTATTTGTCAAGTTTCAAAGAGCTACTACAAACCATGTTGGATTTAGAGTTCCAAATTCATCTATCTATATAGGAGAGAACACAGTGAAACCTAAAAGTAAAAACTGCTACTGTAGATGAACGCTTCAACATAGAAGAACAAAATTTTTTGAGCCAAGTAGGATTTGTGTACTTGTCATTACCACCAAGTATCATCCAGATTGGGTGAAAAAATATTTGCTGATATTTCGGAAACTCGTTATTTCTTAGAAGATTCTCAACCCCTCTAAATGAAAGTGCTTTTCCACAGTCTGTGCCTAGGGCTCCTTGAAGAGGAAAGAAACCATAGAGACAAAACTGAGAACACCTTTATTTTGTCAAGTTTCAAAGAACTACTACAAACCATGTTGGATTTAGATATTCAAATCCATCTATCTATAAAGGAGAGAACAAAGTGAAACTTAAAAATAAAAACTGCTACTGTAAACAAATGCTTCAACTGAGAAGAACAAAATTTGTGAGCCAAGTTGGATTTGTGTACTTTGTCATTACGACCACGTATCATCAAGATTGGGTGAAAAAGTATTTGCTGGTATTTCGGAAACTCGTAATTTCTTGGAAGCTTGGCAACTCCTTTCAAAGAAAATGCTTTTCCACAGTCTCGCTTAGGGCTACTTGAAGAGGAAACAAATCATAGAGACAAAACTGAGAACTACTTTTTTTTGTAAAGTTTCAAAGAGCTAGTACAACCATGTTGGATTTAGAGTTCCAAATTCAGGTATCTATATAGAAAAGAACAGAGGGAAACCTAAAAATATAAACTGCTACTGGAAACGAACACTTCAAACTAGAAGAACAAATTTGGTGAGCCAAGTGGGATTTGAGTACTTGTCATTACCACCACTTATCATCAAGATTGGGTGAAAAAGTATTTGCTGATATTTTGGTAACTCGTAATTTCTTGGAAGCTTGGCATCCCCTTTCAGTGAAAGTGCTTTTCCACAGTCTCTGCTTAGGGTTACTTGAAGAGGAAACAAACTATAGTGACAAAACTGAGAACTCCTTTATGTTGTCAAGTTTCAAAGAGATACAACAAACCAGGTTGGTTTAGAGTTTCAAATTCATATATCTATATCGGAGAGAAAAAGTGAAACCTAAAAATGAAAACTGCTACTGAAAACGAACGCTTCAACTAGAAGAACAAAATTTGTTGAGTCAAGTGGCATTTGTGTACCGATCATTACCACCATGTAACATCAAGTTTGGGTGAAAAAATATTTGCTGGTATTTCGGAAACTCGTTATTTCTTGGAAGCTTGGCAACCCCTTTCAATGAAAGTGCTTTTTCACAGTCTGTGCCTAGGGCTAATTGAAGAGGAAAACAAACCATAGAGACAAAACTGAGAACGCCTTTATTTTCTCAAGTTTCAAAGAGCTACTAGAAACATGTTGGATTTAGAGTTCCAAATTCCTATATCTATATAGGAGAGAACAAAGTGAAACCTAAAAATAAAAACTGCTACTGAAAACGAACACTTCAACCTAGAAGTACACAATTTGGTGAGCAAGGGGCATTTGTGTACTTGTCATTACCACCACGTATCATCAAGTTTGGGTTAAAAATATTTGCCTGGATTTCGGAAACTCGTATTTTCTTGGAAGATTGGCAACCCTTGAAATGAAAGTGCTTTTCCACAGTCTCTGCTTAGGGCTACTTGAAGAGGAAACAAATCATAGAGAAAAAACTGAGAACTCCTTTATTTTTCTCAAGTTTCAAAGAGCTACTACAAACCATGTTGGATTTAGAGTTTTAAATTCATCTATCTATATAGGGGAGAACAGAGGAAACCTAAAAATATAAACTGCTAATGTAAATGAACGCTTCAACCTAGAAGAACAAAATTTGTTGAGTCAAGTGGGATTTGTGTACCGATCATTACCACCATGTATCATCAAGTTTGGGTGAAAAATATTTGCCTGTATTTCGGAAACTCGTAATTTCTTGAAAAGCTTGGCAACCCCATTAAATAAAAGTGCTTTTCCACAGTCTCTGCTTAGGGCTACTTGAAGAGGAAGCAAATCATAGAGACAAAACTGAGAACTACATTTTTTGTAAAGTTTCAAAGAGCTATTACAAACCATGTTGGACTTGGAGTTCCAAATTCAGCTATCTATATAGGAGAGAACAGAGGGAAACCTAAAAATATAAACTGCTACTGTAAACGAACGCTTCAAACTAGAAGAACAAAATTTGGTGAGTCAAGTGGGATTTGTGTACCGATCATTACCACCAAGTATCATCAAGATTGGGTGAAAAAATATTTGCTGGTATTTCGGAAACTCATTATTTCTTCGAAGCTTGGCAACCCCTTTCAATGAAACTGCTTTTCCACTGTCTCTGCTTAGGGCTACTTGAAGAGGAAACAAACCATTGAGACAAAACTGAGAACTCCTTTATTTTGTCAAGTATCAAAAAGCGACTACAAACCATGTTGTATTTAGATATCCAAATTCATCTATCTATATAGGAGAGAACAAAGTGAAACCTAAAAAATAAATACTGCTAGTGTAAACGAACGCTTCAACCGAGAAGAACACAATTTGGTGAGCCAAGTTGGATTTGTGTACTGATCATTGCCACCAAGTATCATCAAGATTGGGTGAAAAATATTTGCTGGTATTTCGGAAACTCGTTATTTCTTAGAAGTTTGGCAAACCCTCTCAATGCAATTGCTTTTCCCCAGTGTGTGCCTAGGGCTACATGAAGAGGAAACAAACCATAGAGACAAAACTGAGAACTCCTTTATTTTGTCAAGTTTCAAAGAGCTACTACAAACCATGTTGAATTTAGAGTTTCAAATTCATCTATCTATATAGGAGAGAACAAAGTGAAACCTAAAATTGAAAACTACTACTGTAGACGAACGCTTAAACCTAGAAGAACACAATTTGGTGAGCCAAGTGGGATTTGTGTACTGATCATTACCACCAAGTATCATGCAGATTGGGTGAAAAAATATTTGCTGGTATTTCGGAAACTCGTAATTTCTTGGAGGCGTGGCAACCCCTTTCATTGAAAGTGCTTTTCCACAGTGTCTGTTTACGGCTACTTGAAGAGAAAACAAATCATAGAGACAAAAATGAGAACTCCTTTATTTTTTCAAGTTTCAAAGAGCTACTAAAACCATGTTGGATTTAGAGCTCCAAATTCATCTATCTATATAGGAGAGAACAGAGGGAAACCAAAAAATATAAACTGCTACTGTAAACGAACGCTTCAAAATAGAAGAACAAAATTTGGTGAGTCAAGTGGGATTTGTGTACCCATCATTACCACAAAGTATCATCAGGATTGGGTGAGAAAATATTTGCTGATATTTCGGAAACTTTTTATATCTTAAAAGCTTTGCCACCCCTCAAAATGAAAGTGCTTTTCCACAGTCTGTGCCTAGGGCTACTTGAAGAGGAAACAAACCTTAGAGACAATACTGAGAACTCCTTTATTTTGTCAAGTTTCAAGAGCTACTACAAACCATGTTGGATTTAGAGTTCCAAATTCATCTATCTATATAGGAGAGAACAAAGTGAACCCTAAATATAAAACTGTTACTGTAAACGAACACTTCAACCTAGAAGAACAAAATTTGGTGAGCCAACCGGATTTGTGTACTTGTCATTACCACCACGTATCGTCAAGATTGAGTGAAAAAGTATTTGCTGGTATTTCGTAAACTCGTAATTTCTTGGAAGCTTGGCAACTCCTTTCAATGAAAGTGCTTTTCCACAATCTCTCCTTAGGGCTACTTGAAGAGGAAACAAATCATAGAGACAAAACTGACAACTACTTTTTTTGTCAAGTTTCATAGAGCTACTACAAACCATGTTGGATTTAGAGTTCCAAATTCAGCTATCTATATAGGAGCGAGCAGAGGGAAATCTAAAAATATAAACTGCTACTGTAAATGAACGCTTCAACCTAGAAGAACAAAATTTGTTGAGTCAAGTGGGATTTGTGTACCGATCATTCCCACAACGTATCATCAAGATTGGGTGAAAAAATATTTTTTGGTATTTCGGAATCTCGTTATTTCTTAGAGGCTTGGCAACCCCTCTCAATGAAGGTGCTTTTCCACAGTCTGTTCCTATGGCTACTTGAAGAGGAAACAAACCATAGAGACAAAACTGAGAACTACTTTATTTTGTCAAGTTTCAACAAGATACTACAAACCATGTTGGATTTAGAGTTCCAAATTCATCTATCTATATAGGAGAGAACAGAGGGAAACCTACATATAAAAACTGCTAATGTAGACGAACGCTTCAACCTAGAAGAACACAATTTGGTGAGCCAAGTGGGATTGATGTACTGATCATTACCACCATGAATCATCAAGATTATGTGAAAAAATATTTTCCTGTTATTTCAGAAACTTGTTATTTCTTAGAAGATTGGAAACCACTCTCAATGAAAGTACTTTTCCAAAGTCTGTGCCAAGGCTACTTGAGGAGGAAACAAACCATAGAGGCAAATCTGAGAACTCCTTTATTTTGTCAAGTTTCAAAGAGCTACTACAAACCATGTCGGATTTATAGTTCCAAATTCATCTATCAATATAGGAGAGAACAGAGTGAAACCTAAAAATAAAAACTGCTACTGTAAACGAACGCTTCAACCTAGAGGAACAAAATTTGGTGAACCAAGTGGGACTTCTGTACTGATGATTACCACCAATTATCATCAAGATTGGGTGAAAAAAATATTTCCTGGTATTTCGGAAACTCGTTATTTATTAGAACCTTGGCAATCCCTCTCAATGAAAGTGCTTTTCCACAGTCTGTGCCTAGGGCTACTGGAAGATGAAACAAACTATAGAGACAAAACTGAGAACTCCTTTATTTTTTCAAGTTTTAAAGAGCTACTACAAACCATGTTGGATTTAGAGTTCCAAATTCATCTATCTATATAGGAGAAAACAGAGGGAATCCTAAAAATATAAACTACTACTGTAAACGAAAGCTTCAAAGTAGAAGAACAAAATTTAATGAGGCAAGTGGGATTTGTGTACCGATCATTACCACCAATTATCATCAAGATTGGGTGAAAAAATATTTGCTGGTATTTCGGAAAGTCGTTATTTCTTAGAAGCTTGTAAACCCCTCTCAATGAAAGTGCTTTTCAACAGTCTGTGCCTAGGGCTACTTGAACAGGAAACAAACTTTATAGACAAAACTGAGAACTCCTTTGTGTTGTCAAGTTTCAAAGAGCTACTACAAACCATTTTGGATTTAGAGTTGCAAATTCATCTATCTATATAGGAGAGAACAGAGTGAAACATAAAAATAAAAACTGATACTGTAAACGAAAGCTTCACCCTGGAAGAACAAAATTTGGTGAGCCAAGTGGGATTTGTTTACTTGTCATTACCACCTCGTATCATCCAGATTGGGTGAAAAAGTATTTGCTGCTATTTCGGAAACTCGTAATTTCTTGGAATCTTGGCAACCCCTTTCAATGAAAGTCCTTTTCCACAGTCTCTGCTT
>NW_027516178.1:0-63895 GCF_048772815.1 Callospermophilus lateralis
GAGTTTCAAAGACATCTATCTATATAGCAGAAAACAGACTGAAACCTAAAATTTCAAAGTGTTACTGGAAACGAACGCTTCAACCTAGAAGAGTAAAAATTGGGCAGCCAAGTGGGCTTAGTGAACTGATCATTACCACCAAGTATCATCAAGATTTGGTGAAAAAATGTTTGCTGAGATTTCAGCAAACTAGTAGTTTTTTGGAAGCTTGGCAACCCCTTTCAAACGAAAGTGTTTTTCGCCAGTCTCTGCATGGGGTACTTCAAGAGGAAACAAACCATAGAGATAGAACTTAGAACTACTTCATTTTGTCAAGTTTCACGGAGCTAGCACAAACCGTGTTTGATTTAGAGTTTCAAAGACATCTATCTATATAGCAGAAAACAGAGTGAAACCTAAAAATTCAAACTGTTACTGGAAACGAACGCTTGAACCTAGAAGAGTGAAAGTTGGGCAGCCAAGTGGGCTTAGTGAACTGATCATTACCACCAAGTATCATCAAGATTTGGTGAAAAAATGTTTGCTGAGATTTCAGCAAACGAGTAGTTTTTTGGAAGCTTGGCAACCCCTTTCAAACGAAAGTGTTCTTCGCCAGTCTCTGCATGGGGTACTTCAAGAGGAAACAAACCATAGAGATAGAACTTAGAAGTACTTCATTTTGTCAAGTTTCAAGGAGCTAGCACAAACCGTGTTTGATTTAGAGTTTCAAACACATCTATCTATATAGCAGAAAACAGAGTGAAACCTAAAAATTCAAAGTGTTACTGGAAACGAACGCTTGAACCTAGAAGAGTAAAAATTGGGCAGCCTAGTGGGCTTAGTGAACTGATCATTACCACCAAGTATCATCAAGTTTTGGTGAAAAAATGTTTGCTGAGATTTTAGCAAACTAGTAGTTTTTTGGAAGCTTGGCAACCCCTTTAAAACAAAAGTGTTTTTCGCCAGTCTCTGCATGGGGTACTTCAAGAGGAAACAAACCATAGAGATAGAACTTAGAACTACTTCATTTGGTCAAGTTTCAAGGAGCTAGCACAAACCGTGTTTGATTTAGAGTTTCAAACACATCTATCTATATAGCAGAAAACAGAGTGAAACCTAAAAATTCAAAGTGTTACTGGAAACGAACCCTTGAACTTAGAAGAGTGAAAATTGGGCAGCCAAGTGGGCTTAGTGAACTGATCATTACCACCAAGTATCATCAAGATTTGGTGAAAAAATGTTTGCTGAGATTTCAGCAAACTAGTAGTTTTTTGGAAGCTTGGCAACCCCTTTCAAACGAAAGTGTTCTTCGCCAGTCTCTCCATGGGGTACTTTAAGAGGAAACAAACCATAGAGATAGAACTTAGAACCACTTCATTTTGTCAAGTTTCAAGGAGCTAGCACAAACCGTGTTTGATTTAGAATTCCAAACACAGCTATCTATGTAGGAGAAAACAGAGTGAAACCTAAAAATTCAAACAGTCACTGGAAACGAAAGCTTCAACCTTGAAGAATAAAAGTTGGGCAGCCAAGTGGGATTAGTGAACTGATCATTACCACCAAGTATCATCAAGATTTGGTGAAAAAATGTTTGCTGAGATTTCAGCAAACTAGTAGTTTTTTGGAAGCTTGGCAACCCCTTTCAAACGAAAGTGTTCTTCGCCAGTCTCTGCATGGGGTACTTCAAGAGGAAACAAACCATAGAGATAGAACTTAGAACTACTTCATTTTGTCAAGTTTCACGGAGCTAGCACAAACCGTGTTTGATTTAGAGTTTCAAACACATCTATCTATATAGCAGAAAACAGAGTGAAACCTAAAAATTCAAAGTGTTACTGGAAACGAACGCTTGAACCTAGAAGAGTGAAAATTGGGCAGCCAAGTGGGCTTAGTGAACTGATCATTACCACCAAGTATCATCAAGATTTGGTGAAAAAATGTTTGCTGAGATTTCAGCAAACGAGTAGTTTTTTGGAAGCTTGGCAACCCCTTTCAAACGAAAGTGTTTTTCGCCAGTCTCTGCATGGGGTACTTCAAGAGGAAACAAACCATAGAGATAGAACTTAGAACTACTTCATTTTGTCAAGTTTCACGGAGCTAGCACAAACCGTGTTTGATTTAGAGTTTCAAACACATCTATCTATATAGCAGAAAACAGAGTGAAACCTAAAAATTCAAAGTGTTACTGGAAATGAACGCTTGAAACTAGAAGAGTGAAAGTTGGGCAGACAAGTGGGCTTAGTGAACTGATCATTACCACCAAGTATCATCAAGATTTGGTGAAAAAATGTTTGCTGAGATTTCAGCAAACGAGTAGTTTTTTGGAAGCTTGGCAACCCCTTTCAAACAAAAGTGTTCTTCGCCAGTCTCTGCATGGGGTACTTCAAGAGGAAACAAACCATAGAGATAGAACTTAGAACTACTTCATTTTGTCAAGTTTCACGGAGCTAGCACAAACCGTGTTTGATTTAGAGTTTCAAACACATCTATCTATATAGCAGAAAACAGAGTGAAACCTAAAATTTCAAAGTGTTACTGGAAACGAACGCTTGAACCTAGAAGAGTGAAAATTGGGCAGCCAAGTGGGCTTAGTGAACTGATCATTACCACCAAGTATCATCAAGATTTGGTGAAAAAATGTTTGCTGAGATTTCAGCAAACGAGTAGTTTTTTGGAAGCTTGGCAACCCCTTTCAAATGAAAGTGTTTTTCGCCAGTCTCTGCATGGGGTACTTCAAGAGGAAACAAACCATAGAGATAGAACTTAGAACTACTTCATTTTGTCAAGTTTCAAGGAGCTAGCACAAACCGTGTTTGATTTAGAATTCCAAACACAGCTATCTATGTAGGAGAAAACAGAGTGAAACCTAAAAATTCAAACTGTTACTGGAAACGAACGCTTGAACCTAGAAGAGTGAAAGTTGGGCAGCCAAGTGGGATTAGTGAACTGATCATTACCACCAAGTATCATCAAGATTTGGTGAAAAAATGTTTGCTGAGATTTCAGCAAACGAGTAGTTTTTTGGAAGCTTGGCAACCCCTTTCAAACGAAAGTGTTTTTCGCCAGTCTCTGCATGGGGTACTTCATGAGAAACAAACCATAGAGATAGAACTTAGAACTACTTCATTTGGTCAAGTTTCAAGGAGCTAGCACAAACCGTGTTTGATTTAGAGTTTCAAACACATCTATCTATATAGCAGAAAACAGAGTGAAACCTAAACATTCAAAGTGTTACTGGAAACGAACGCTTGAACCTAGAAGAGTGAAAATTGGGCAGCCAAGTGGGCTTAGTGAACTGATCATTACCACCAAGTATCATCAAGATTTGGTGAAAAAATGGTTGCTGAGATTTCAGCAAACTAGTAGTTTCTTGGAAGCTTGGCAACCCCTTTCAAACGAAAGTGTTCTTCGCCAGTCTCTGCATGGTGTACTTCAAGAGGAAACAAACCATAGAGATAGAACTTAGAACTACTTCATTTTGTCAAGTTTCACGGAGCTAGCACAAACCGTGTTTGATTTAGAGTTTCAAACATATCTATCTATATAGCAGAAAACAGAGTGAAACCTAAAAATTCAAACTGTTACTGGAAACGAATGCTTGAACCTAGAAGTGTGAAAGTTGGGCAGCCAAGTGGGATTAGTGAACTGATCATTACCACCAAGTATCATCAAGATTTGGTGAAAAAATGTTTGCTGAGATTTCAGCAAACGAGTAGTTTTTTGGAAGCTTGGCAACCCCTTTCAAACGAAAGTGTTTTTCGCCAGATTCTGCATGGGGTACTTCAAGAGGAAAAAAACCATAGAGATAGAACTTAAAACTATTTCATTTTGTCAAGTTTCAAGGAGCTAGCACAAACCGTGTTTGATTTAGAGTTTCAAACACATCTATCTATATAGCAGAAAACAGAGTGAAACCTAAAAATTCAAACTGTTAATGGAAACGAACGCTTGAACCTAGAGGAGTGAAAGTTGGGCAGCTAAGTGGGCTTAGTGAACTGATCATTACCACCAAGTATCATCAAGATTTGGTGAAAAAATGTTTGCTGAGATTTCAGCAAACTAGTAGTTTTTTGGAAGCTTGGCAACCCCTTTCAAACGAAAGTGTTTTTCGCCAGTCTCTGCATGGGGTACTTCAAGAGGAAACAAACCATAGAGATAGAACTTAGAACTACTTCATTTGGTCAAGTTTCAAGGAGCTAGCACAAACCGTGTTTGATTTAGAATTCCAAACACAGCTATCTATGTTGGAGAAAACAGAGTGAATCCTAAAAATTCAAACAGTCACTGGAAACGAAAGCTTCAACCTAGAAGAATAAAATTTGGACAGCCAAGTGGGATTAGTGAACTGATCATTACCACCAAGTATCATCAAGATTTGGTGAAAAAATGTTTGCTGAGATTTCAGCAAACTAGTAGTTTTTTGGAAGCTTGGCAACCCCTTTCAAACAAAAGTGTTTTTCGCCAGTCTCTGCATGGGGTACTTCAAGAGGAAACAAACCATAGAGATAGAACTTAGAACTACTTCATTTTGTCAAGTTTCACGGAGCTAGCACAAACCGTGTTTGATTTAGAGTTTCAAACACATCTATCTATATAGCAGAAAACAGAGTGAAACCTAAAAATTCAAACTGTTACTGGAAACGAACGCTTGAACCTAGAAGAGTGAAAGTTGGGCAGCCAAGTGGGCTTAGTGAACTGATCATTACCACCAAGTATCATCAAGATTTGGTGAAAAATGTTTGCTGAGATTTCAGCAAACTAATAGTTTTTTGGAAGCTTGGCAACCCCTTTCAAACGAAAGTGTTCTTCGCCAGTCTCTGCATGGGGTACTTCAAGAGGAAACAAACCATAGAGATAGAACTTAGAACTACTTCATTTGGTCAAGTTTCAAGGAGCTAGCACAAACCGTGTTTGATTTAGAGTTTCAAACACATCTATCTATATAGCAGAAAACAGAGTGAAACCTAAAAATTCAAAGTGTTACTGGAAACGAACGCTTGAACCTAGAAGAGTGAAAATTGGGCAGCCAAGTGGGATTAGTGAACTGATCATTACCACCAAGGATCATCAAGATTTGGTGACAAAATGTTTGCTGAGATTTCAGCAAACGAGTAGTTTTTTGGAAGCTTGGCAACCCCTTTCAAACGAAAGTGTTCTTCGCCATTCTCTGCATGGGGTACTTCAAGAGGAAACAAACCATAGAGATAGAACTTAAAACTACTTCATTTTGTCAAGTTTCACGGAGCTAGCACAAACCGTGTTTGATTTAGAGTTTCAAACACATCTATCTATATAGCAGAAAACAGAGTGAAACCTAAAAATTCAAACTGTTACTGGAAACGAACGCTTGAACCTAGAAGAGTGAAAGTTGGGCAGCCAAGTGGGCTTAGTGAACTGATCATTACCACCAAGTATCATCAAGATTTGGTGAAAAAATGTTTGCTGAGATTTCAGCAAACGAGTAGTTTTTTGGAAGCTTGGCAACCCCTTTCAAACGAAAGTGTTCTTCGCCAGTCTCTGCATGGGGTCCTTCAAGAGGAAACAAACCATAGAGATAGAACTTATAACTACTTCATTTTGTCAAGTTTCACGGAGCTAGCACAAACCGTGTTTGATTTAGAGTTTCAAACACATCTATCTATATAGCAGAAAACAGAGTGAAACCTAAAAATTCAAACTGTTACTGGAAACGAACGCTTGAACCTAGAAGAGTGAAAGTTGGGAGGCAAGTGGGATTAGTGAACTGATCATTACCACCAAGTATCATCAAGATTTGGTGAAAAAATATTTGCTGAGATTTCAGCAAATGAGTAGTTTTTTGGAAGCTTGGCAACCCCTTTCAAACGAAGTGTTTTTCGCCAGTCTCTGCATGGGGTACTTCCAGAGGAAACAAACCATAGAGATAGAACTTTGAACTACTTCATTTGGTCAAGTTTCAAGGAGCTAGCACAAACCGTGTTTGATTTAGAATTCCAAACACAGCTATCTATGTTGGAGAAAACAGAGTGAAACCTAAATTTCAAACAGTCACTGGAAACGAAAGCTTCAACCTAGAAGAATAAAATTTGGGCAGCCAAGTGGGATTAGTGAACTGATCATTACCACCAAGTATCCTCAAGATTTGGTGAAAAAATGTTTGCTGAGATTTCATCAAACTAGTAGTTTTTTGGAAGCTTGGCAACCCCTTTCAAACGAAAGTGTTTTTTGCCAGTCTCTGCATCGGGTACTTCAAGAGGAAAAAAACCATAGAGATAGAACTAACAACTACTTCATTTTGTCAAGTTTCAAGGAGCTAGCACACACCGTGTTTGATTTAGAGTTTCAAAGACATCTATCTATATAGCAGAAAACAGAGTGAAACCTAAAATTTCAAAGTGTTACTGGAAACGAACGCTTGAACCTAGAAGAGTAAAAATTGGGCAGCCAAGTGGGCTTAGTGAACTGATCATTACCACCAAGTATCATCAAGTTTTGGTGAAAAAACGGTTGCTGAGATTTCAGCAAACTAGTAGTCTTTTGGAAGCTTGGCAACCCCTTTAAAACGAAAGTGGTTTTCGCCAGTCTCTGCATGGTGTATTTCAAGAGGAAACAAACAATAGATATAGAACTTAGAACTACTTCATTTGGTCAAGTTTCAAGGAGCTAGCACAAACCGTGTTTGATTTAGAGTTTCAAACACATCTATCTATATAGCAGAAAACAGTGTGAAACCTAAAAATTCAAAGTGTTACTGGAAACGAACCCTTGAAAATAGAAGAGTGAAAATTGGGCAGCCAAGTGGGCTTAGTGAACTGATCATTACCACCAAGTATCATCAAGATTTGGTGAAAAAATATTTGCTGAGATTTCAGCAAATGAGTAGTTTTTTGGAAGCTTGGCAACCCCTTTCAAACGAAAGTGTTTTTCGCCAGTCTCTGCATGGATTACTTCAAGAGGAAACAAACCATAGAGATAGAACTTAGAACTACTTCATTTGGTCAAGTTTCAAGGAGCTAGCACAAACCGTGTTTGATTTAGAATTCCAAACACAGCTATCTATGTTGGAGAAAACAGAGTGAAACCTAAAAATTCAAACAGTCACTGGAAACGAAAGCTTCAACCTAGAAGAATAAAATTTGGGCAGCCAAGTGGGATTAGTGAAATGATCATTACCACCAAGTATCATCAAGATTTGGTGAAAAAATGTTTGCTGAGATTTCAGCAAACTAGCAGTTTTTTGGAAGCTTGGCAACCCCTTTCAAACGAAAGTGTTTTTTGCCAGTCTCTGCATTGGGTACTTCAAGAGGAAAAAAACCATAGCGATAGAACTAACAACTACTTCATTTTGTCAAGTTTCAAGGAGCTAGCACAAACAGTGTTTGATTTAGAGTTTCAAAGACATCTATCTATATAGCAGAAAACAGAGTGAAACCTAAAATTTCAAAGTGTTACTGGAAACGAACGCTTGAACATAGAAGAGTAAAAATTGGGCAGCCAAGTGGGCTTAGTGAACTGATCATTACCACCAAGTATCCTCAAGATTTGGTGAAAAAATGTTTGCTGAGATTTCATCAAACTAGTAGTTTTTTGGAAGCTTGGCAACCCCTTTCAAACGAAAGTGTTTTTTGCCAGTCTCTGCATCGGGTACTTCAAGAGGAAAAATCCATAGAGATAGAACTAACAACTACTTCATTTTGTCAAGTTTCAAGGAGCTAGCACACACCGTGTTTGATTTAGAGTTTCAAAGACATCTATCTATATAGCAGAAAACAGAGTGAAACCTAAAATTTCAAAGTGTTACTGGAAACGAACGCTTGAACCTAGAAGAGTAAAAATTGGGCAGCCAAGTGGGCTTAGTGAACTGATCATTACCACCAAGTATCATCAAGTTTTGGTGAAAAAACGGTTGCTGAGATTTCAGCAAACTAGTAGTCTTTTGGAAGCTTGGCAACCCCTTTAAAACGAAAGTGTTTTTCGCCAGTCTCTGCATGGGGTATTTCAAGAGGAAACAAACAATAGATATAGAACTTAGAACTACTTCATTTGGTCAAGTTTCAAGGAGCTAGCACAAACCGTGTTTGATTTAGAGTTTCAAACACATCTATCTATATAGCAGAAAACAGTGTGAAACCTAAAAATTCAAAGTGTTACTGGAAACGAACCCTTGAAAATAGAAGAGTGAAAATTGGGCTGCCAAGTGGGCTTAGTGAACTGATCATTACCACCAAGTATCATCAAGATTTGGTGAAAAAATGGTTGCTGAGATTTCAGCAAACTAGTAGTTTTTTGGAAGCTTGGCAACCCCTTTCAAACGAAAGTGTTTTTCGCCAGTCTCTGCATGGGGTACTTCAAGAGGAAACAAACCATAGAGATAGAACTTAGAACTACTTCATTGGTCAAGTTTCAAGGAGCTAGCACAAACCGTGTTTGATTTAGAATTCCAAACACATCTATCTATGTAGGAGAAAACAGAGTGAAACCTAAAATTCAAACTGTTACTGGAAACGAATGCTTCAACCTAGAAGAATAAAAATTGGGCAGCCAAGTGGGATTAGTGAACTGATCATTACCACCAAGTATCATCAAGATTTGGTGAAAAAATGTTTGCTGAGATTTCAGCAAACTAGTAGTTTTTTGGAAGCTTGGCAACCCCTTTCAAACGAAAGTGTTTTTCGCCAGTCTCTGCATGGGGTACTTCAAGAGGAAACAAACCATAGAGATAGAACTTAGAACTACTTCATTTGGTCAAGTTTCAAGGAGCTAGCACAAACCGGGTTTGATTTAGAGTTTCAAACACATCTATCTATATAGCAGAAAACAGAGTGAAACCTAAAAATTCAAACTGTTACTGGAAACGAAAGCTTCAACCTAGAAGAATAAAATTTGGGCAGCCAAGTGGGATTAGTGAACTGATCATTACCACCAAGTATCATCAAGATTTGGTGAAAAAATGTTTGCTGAGATTTCAGCAAACGAGTAGTTTTTTGGGAAGCTTGGCAACCCCTTTCAAACGAAAGTGTTCTTCGCCAGTCTCTGCATGGGGTACTTCAAGAGGAAACAAACCATAGAGATAGAACTTAGAACTACTTCATTTGGTCAAGTTTCAAGGAGCTAGCACAAACCGGGTTTGATTTAGAGTTTCAAACACATCTATCTATATAGCAGAAAACAGAGTGAAACCTAAAAATTCAAACTGTTACTGGAAACGAAAGCTTCAACCTAGAAGAATAAAATTTGGGCAGCCAAGTGGGATTAGTGAACTGATCATTACCACCAAGTATCATCAAGATTTGGTGAAAAAATGTTTGCTGAGATTACAGCAAACGAGTAGTTTTTTGGAAGCTTGGCAACCCCTTTCAAACGAAAGTGTTCTTCGCCAGTCTCTGCATGGGGTACTTCAAGAGGAAACAAACCATAGAGATAGAACTTAGAACTACTTCATTTTGTCAAGTTTCACGGAGCTAGCACAAACCGTGTTTGATTTAGAGTTTCAAAGACATCTATCTATATAGCAGAAAACAGAGTGAAACCTAAAAATTCAAACTGTTACTGGAAACGAACGCTTGAACCTAGAAGAGTGAAAGTTGGGCAGCCAAGTGGGCTTAGTGAACTGATCATTACCACCAAGTATCATCAAGATTTGGTGAAAAAATGTTTGCTGAGATTTCAGCAAACGAGTAGTTTTTTGGAAGCTTGGCAACCCCTTTCAAACGAAAGTGTTCTTCGCCAGTCTTTGCATGGGGTACTTTAAGAGGAAACAAACCATAGAGATAGAACTTAGAACTACTTCATTTTGTCAAGTTTCACGGAGCTAGCACAAACCGTGTTTGATTTAGAGTTTCAAACACATCTATCTATATAGCAGAAAACAGAGTGAAACCTAAAAATTCAAACTGTTACTGGAAACGAACGCTTGAACCTAGAAGAGTGGAAGTTGGGAGGCAAGTGGGATTAGTGAACTGATCATTACCACCAAGTATCATCAAGATTTGGTGAAAAAATATTTGCTGAGATTTCAGCAAATGAGTAGTTTTTTGGAAGCTTGGCAACCCCTTTCAAACGAAAGTGTTTTTCGCCAGTCTCTGCATGGATTACTTCAAGAGGAAACAAACCATAGAGATAGAACTTAGAACTACTTCATTTGGTCAAGTTTCAAGGAGCTAGCACAAACCGTGTTTGATTTAGAATTCCAAACACAGCTATCTATGTTGGAGAAAACAGAGTGAAACCTAAAAATTCAAACAGTCACTGGAACGAAAGCTTCAACCTAGAAGAATAAAATTTGGGCAGCCAAGTGGGATTAGTGAAATGATCATTACCACCAAGTATCATCAAGATTTGGTGAAAAAATGTTTGCTGAGATTTCAGCAAACTAGCAGTTTTTTGGAAGCTTGGCAACCCCTTTCAAACGAAAGTGTTTTTTGCCAGTCTCTGCATTGGGTACTTCAAGAGGAAAAAAACCATAGCGATAGAACTAACAACTACTTCATTTTGTCAAGTTTCAAGGAGCTAGCACAAACCGTGTTTGATTTAGAGTTTCAAAGACATCTATCTATATAGCAGAAAACAGAGTGAAACCTAAAATTTCAAAGTGTTACTGGAAACGAACGCTTGAACCTAGAAGAGTAAAAATTGGGCAGCCAAGTGGGCTTAGTGAACTGATCATTACCACCAAGTATCCTCAAGATTTGGTGAAAAAATGTTTGCTGAGATTTCATCAAACTAGTAGTTTTTTGGAAGCTTGGCAACCCCTTTCAAACGAAAGTGTTTTTTGCCAGTCTCTGCATCGGGTACTTCAAGAGGAAAAAAACCATAGAGATAGAACTAACAACTACTTCATTTTGTCAAGTTTCAAGGAGCTAGCACACACCGTGTTTGATTTAGAGTTTCAAAGACATCTATCTATATAGCAGAAAACAGAGTGAAACCTAAAATTTCAAAGTGTTACTGGAAACGAACGCTTGAACCTAGAAGAGTAAAATTGGGCAGCCAAGTGGGCTTAGTGAACTGATCATTACCACCAAGTATCATCAAGTTTTGGTGAAAAACGGTTGCTGAGATTTCAGCAAACTAGTAGTCTTTTGGAAGCTTGGCAACCCCTTTAAAACGAAAGTGTTTTTCGCCAGTCTCTGCATGGGGTATTTCAAGAGGAAACAAACAATAGATATAGAACTTAGAACTACTTCATTTGGTCAAGTTTCAAGGAGCTAGCACAAACCGTGTTTGATTTAGAGTTTCAAACACATCTATCTATATAGCAGAAAACAGTGTGAAACCTAAAAATTCAAAGTGTTACTGGAAACGAACCCTTGAAAATAGAAGAGTGAAAATTGGGCAGCCAAGTGGGCTTAGTGAACTGATCATTACCACCAAGTATCATCAAGATTTGGTGAAAAAATGTTTGCTGAGATTTCAGCAAACGAGTATTTTTTTTTAAGCTTGGCAACCCCTTTCAAACGAAAGTGTTCTTCGCCAGTCTCTGCATGGGGTACTTCAAGAGGAAACAAACCATAGAGATAGAACTTAGAACTACTTCATTTTGTCAAGTTTCACGGAGCTAGCACAAACCGTGTTTGATTTAGAGTTTCAAAGACATCTATCTATATAGCAGAAAACAGAGTGAAACCTAAAAATTCAAACTGTTACTGGAAACGAACGCTTGAACCTAGAAGAGTGAAAGTTGGGCAGCCAAGTGGGCTTAGTGAACTGATCATTACCACCAAGTATCATCAAGATTTGGTGAAAAAATGTTTGCTGAGATTTCAGCAAACTAGTAGTTTTTTGGAAGCTTGGCAACCCCTTTCAAACGAAAGTGTTCTTCGCCAGTCTCTGCATGGGGTACTTCAAGAGGAAACAAACCATAGAGATAGAACTTAGAACTACTTCATTTTGTCAAGTTTCACGGAGCTAGCACAAACCGTGTTTGATTTAGAGTTTCAAAGACATCTATCTATATAGCAGAAAACAGAGTGAAACCTAAAAATTCAAACTGTTACTGGAAACGAACGCTTGAACCTAGAAGAGTGAAAGTTGGGCAGCCAAGTGGGATTAGTGAACTGATCATTACCACCAAGTATCATCAAGATTTGGTGAAAAAATGTTTGCTGAGATTTCAGCAAACTAGTAGTTTTTTGGAAGCTTGGCAACCCCTTTCAAACGAAAGTGTTTTTCGCCAGTCTCTGCATGGGGTACTTCAAGAGGAAACAAACCATAGAGATAGAACTTAGAACTACTTCATTGGTCAAGTTTCAAGGAGCTAGCACAAACCGTGTTTGATTTAGAATTCCAAACACATCTATCTATGTAGGAGAAAACAGAGTGAAACCTAAAAATTCAAACTGTTACTGGAAACGAATGCTTCAACCTAGAAGAATAAAAATTGGGCAGCCAAGTGGGATTAGTGAACTGATCATTACCACCAAGTATCATCAAGATTTGGTGAAAAAATGTTTGCTGAGATTTCAGCAAACTAGTAGTTTTTTGGAAGCTTGGCAACCCATTTCAAACGAAAGTGTTTTTCGCCAGTCTCTGCATGGGGTACTTCAAGAGGAAACAAACCATAGAGATAGAACTTAGAACTACTTCATTTGGTCAAGTTTCAAGGAGCTAGCACAAACCGGGTTTGATTTAGAGTTTCAAACACATCTATCTATATAGCAGAAAACAGAGTGAAACCTAAAAATTCAAACTGTTACTGGAAACGAAAGCTTCAACCTAGAAGAATAAAATTTGGGCAGCCAAGTGGGATTAGTGAACTGATCATTACCACCAAGTATCATCAAGTTTTGGTGAAAAAATGTTTGCTGAGATTTCAGCAAACGAGTAGTTTTTTGGAAGCTTGGCAACCCCTTTCAAACGAAAGTGTTCTTCGCCAGTCTCTGCATGGGGTACTTCAAGAGGAAACAAAAAATAGAGATAGAACTTAGAACTACTTCATTTTGTCAAGTTTCACGGAGCTAGCACAAACCGTGTTTGATTTAGAGTTTCAAACACATCTATCTATATAGCAGAAAACAGAGTGAAACCTAAAAATTCAAACTGTTACTGGAAACGAATGCTTGAACCTAGAAGAGTGAAAGTTGGGCAGCCAAGTGGGCTTAGTGAACTGATCATTACCACCAAGTATCATCAAGATTTGGTGAAAAAATGTTTGCTGAGATTTCAGCAAACGAGTATTTTTTTTTAAGCTTGGCAACCCCTTTCAAACGAAAGTGTTCTTCGCCAGTCTCTGCATGGGGTACTTCAAGAGGAAACAAACCATAGAGATAGAACTTAGAACTACTTCATTTTGTCAAGTTTCACGGAGCTAGCACAAACCGTGTTTGATTTAGAGTTTCAAAGACATCTATCTATATAGCAGAAAACAGAGTGAAACCTAAAAATTCAAACTGTTACTGGAAACGAACGCTTGAACCTAGAAGAGTGAAAGTTGGGCAGCCAAGTGGGCTTAGTGAACTGATCATTACCACCAAGTATCATCAAGATTTGGTGAAAAAATGTTTGCTGAGATTTCAGCAAACTAGTAGTTTTTTGGAAGCTTGGCAACCCCTTTCAAACGAAAGTGTTCTTCGCCAGTCTCTGCATGGGGTACTTTAAGAGGAAACAAATCATAGAGATAGAACTTAGAACTACTTCATTTTGTCAAGTTTCACGGAGCTAGCACAAACCGTGTTTGATTTAGAGTTTCAAACACATCTATCTATATAGCAGAAAACAGAGTGAAACCTAAAAATTCAAACTGTTACTGGAAACGAACGCTTGAACCTAGAAGAGTGGAAGTTGGGAGGCAAGTGGGATTAGTGAACTGATCATTACCACCAAGTATCATCAAGATTTGGTGAAAAAATATTTGCTGAGATTTCAGCAAATGAGTAGTTTTTTGGAAGCTTGGCAACCCCTTTCAAACGAAAGTGTTTTTCGCCAGTCTCTGCATGGGTTACTTCAAGAGGAAACAAACCATAGAGATAGAACTTAGAACTACTTCATTTGGTCAAGTTTCAAGGAGCTAGCACAAACCGTGTTTGATTTAGAATTCCAAACACAGCTATCTATGTTGGAGAAAACAGAGTGAAACCTAAAAATTCAAACAGTCACTGGAAACGAAAGCTTCAACCTAGAAGAATAAAATTTGGGCAGCCAAGTGGGATTAGTGAACTGATCATTACCACCAAGTATCATCAAGATTTGGTGAAAAAATGTTTGCTGAGATTTCAGCAAACTAGCAGTTTTTTGGAAGCTTGGCAACCCCTTTCAAACGAAAGTGTTTTTTGCCAGTCTCTGCATTGGGTACTTCAAGAGGAAAAAAACCATAGAGATAGAACTAACAACTACTTCATTTTGTCAAGTTTCAAGGAGCTAGCACAAACCGTGTTTGATTTAGAGTTTCAAAGACATCTATCTATATAGCAGAAAACAGAGTGAAACCTAAAATTTCAAAGTGTTACTGGAAACGAACGCTTGAACCTAGAAGAGTAAAAATTGGGCAGCCAAGTGGGCTTAGTGAACTGATCATTACCACCAAGTATCATCAAGTTTTGGTGAAAAAACGTTTGCTGAGATTTCAGCAAACTAGTAGTCTTTTGGAAGCTTGGCAACCCCTTTCAAACGAAAGTGTTCTTCGCCAGTCTCTGCATGGGGTACTTCAAGAGGAAACAAACCATAGAGATAGAACTTAGAACTACTTCATTTGGTCAAGTTTCAAGGAGCTAGCACAAACCGTGTTTGATTTAGAGTTTCAAACACATCTATCTATATAGCAGAAAACAGAGTGAACCCTAAAAATTCAAAGTGTTACTGGAAACGAACCCTTGAACCTAGAAGAGTGAAAATTGGGCAGCCAAGTGGGCTTAGTGAACTGATCATTACCACCAAGTATCATCAAGATTTGGTGAAAAAATGGTTGCTGAGATTTCAGCAAACTAGTAGTTTTTTGGAAGCTTGGCAACCCCTTTCAAACGAAAGTGTTCTTCGCCAGTCTCTGCATGGGGTACTTCAAGAGGAAACAAACCATAGAGATAGAACTTAGAACTACTTCATTTTGTCAAGTTTCACGGAGCTAGCACAAACCGTGCTTGATTTAGAGTTTCAAAGACATCTATCTATATAGCAGAAAACAGAGTGAAACCTAAAAATTCAAACTGTTACTGGAAACGAACGCTTGATCCTAGAAGAGTGAAAGTTGGGCAGCCAAGTGGGATTAGTGAACTGATCATTACCACCAAGTATCATCAAGATTTGGTGAAAAAATGTTTGCTGAGATTTCAGCAAACTAGTAGTTTTTTGGAAGCTTGGCAACCCCTTTCAAACGAAAGTGTTTTTCGCCAGTCTCTGCATGGGGTACTTCAAGAGGAAACAAACCATAGAGATAGAACTTAGAACTACTTCATTTGGTCAAGTTTCAAGGAGCTAGCACAAACCGGGTTTGATTTAGAGTTTCAAACACATGTATCTATATAGCAGAAAACAGAGTGAAACCTAAAAATTCAAACTGTTACTGGAAACGAAAGCTTCAACCTAGAAGAATAAAATTTGGGCAGCCAAGTGGGATTAGTGAACTGATCATTACCACCAAGTATCATCAAGATTTGGTGAAAAAATATTTGCTGAGATTTCAGCAAACAAGTAGTTTTTTGGAAGCTTGGCAACCCCTTTCAAACGAAAGTGTTCTTCGCCAGTCTCTGCATGGGGTACTTCAAGAGGAAACAAACCATAGAGATAGAACTTAGAACTACTTCATTTTGTCAAGTTTCAAGGAGCTAGCACAAACCGTGTTTGATTTAGAGTTTCAAAGACATCTATCTATATAGCAGAAAACAGAGTGAAACCTAAAATTTCAAAGTGTTACTGGAAACGAACGCTTGAACCTAGAAGAGTAAAAATTGGGCAGCCAAGTGGGCTTAGTGAACTGATCATTACCACCAAGTATCCTCAAGATTTGGTGAAAAAATGTTTGCTGAGATTTCATCAAACTAGTAGTTTTTTGGAAGCTTGGCAACCCCTTTCAAACGAAAGTGTTTTTTGCCAGTCTCTGCATCGGGTACTTCAAGAGGAAAAAAACCATAGAGATAGAACTAACAACTACTTCATTTTGTCAAGTTTCAAGGAGCTAGCACACACCGTGTTTGATTTAGAGTTTCAAAGACATCTATCTATATAGCAGAAAACAGAGTGAAACCTAAAATTTCAAAGTGTTACTGGAAACGAACGCTTGAACCTAGAAGAGTAAAAATTGGGCAGCCAAGTGGGCTTAGTGAACTGATCATTACCACCAAGTATCATCAAGTTTTGGTGAAAAAACGGTTGCTGAGATTTCAGCAAACTAGTAGTCTTTTGGAAGCTTGGCAACCCCTTTAAAACGAAAGTGTTTTTCGCCAGTCTCTGCATGGGGTATTTCAAGAGGAAACAAACAATAGATATAGAACTTAGAACTACTTCATTTGGTCAAGTTTCAAGGAGCTAGCACAAACCGTGTTTGATTTAGAGTTTCAAACACATCTATCTATATAGCAGAAAACAGTGTGAAACCTAAAAATTCAAAGTGTTACTGGAAACGAACCCTTGAAAATAGAAGAGTGAAAATTGGGCAGCCAAGTGGGCTTAGTGAACTGATCATTACCACCAAGTATCATCAAGATTTGGTGAAAAAATGGTTGCTGAGATTTCAGCAAACTAGTAGTTTTTTGGAAGCTTGGCAACCCCTTTCAAACGAAAGTGTTCTTCACCAGTCTCTGCATGGGGTACTTCAAGAGGAAACAAACCATAGAGATAGAACTTAGAACTACTTCATTTTGTCAAGTTTCACGGAGCTAGCACAAACCGTGTTTGATTTAGAGTTTCAAAGACATCTATCTATATAGCAGAAAACAGAGTGAAACCTAAAAATTCAAACTGTTACTGGAAACGAACGCTTGAACCTAGAAGAGTGAAAGTTGGGCAGCCAAGTGGGATTAGTGAACTGATCATTACCACCAAGTATCATCAAGATTTGGTGAAAAAATGTTTGCTGAGATTTCAGCAAACTAGTAGTTTTTTGGAAGCTTGGCAACCCCTTTCAAACGAAAGTGTTTTTCGCCAGTCTCTGCATGGGGTACTTCAAGAGGAAACAAACCATAGAGATAGAACTTAGAACTACTTCATTGGTCAAGTTTCAAGGAGCTAGCACAAACCGTGTTTGATTTAGAATTCCAAACACATCTATCTATGTAGGAGAAAACAGAGTGAAACCTAAAAATTCAAACTGTTACTGGAAACGAATGCTTCAACCTAGAAGAATAAAAATTGGGCAGCCAAGTGGGATTAGTGAACTGATCATTACCACCAAGTATCATCAAGATTTGGTGAAAAAATGTTTGCTGAGATTTCAGCAAACTAGTAGTTTTTTGGAAGCTTGGCAACCCCTTTCAAACGAAAGTGTTTTTCGCCAGTCTCTGCATGGGGTACTTCAAGAGGAAACAAACAATAGAGATAGAACTTAGAACTACTTCATTTGGTCAAGTTTCAAGGAGCTAGCACAAACCGGGTTTGATTTAGAGTTTCAAACACATCTATCTATATAGCAGAAAACAGAGTGAAACCTAAAAATTCAAACTGTTACTGGAAACGAAAGCTTCAACCTAGAAGAATAAAATTTGGGCAGCCAAGTGGGATTAGTGAACTGATCATTACCACCAAGTATCATCAAGATTTGGTGAAAAAATATTTGCTGAGATTTCAGCAAACAAGTAGTTTTTTGGAAGCTTGGCAAAACCTTTCAAACGAAAGTGTTCTTCGCCAGTCTCTGCATGGGGTACTTCAAGAGGAAACAAACCATAGAGATAGAACTTAGAACTACTTCATTTTGTCAAGTTTCAAGGAGCTAGCACAAACCGTGTTTGATTTAGAGTTTCAAAGACATCTATCTATATAGCAGAAAACAGAGTGAAACCTAAAATTTCAAAGTGTTACTGGAAACGAACGCTTGAACCTAGAAGAGTAAAAATTGGGCAGCCAAGTGGGCTTAGTGAACTGATCATTACCACCAAGTATCCTCAAGATTTGGTGAAAAAATGTTTGCTGAGATTTCATCAAACTAGTAGTTTTTTGGAAGCTTGGCAACCCCTTTCAAACGAAAGTGTTTTTTGCCAGTCTCTGCATCGGGTACTTCAAGAGGAAAAAAACCATAGAGATAGAACTAACAACTACTTCATTTTGTCAAGTTTCAAGGAGCTAGCACACACCGTGTTTGATTTAGAGTTTCAAAGACATCTATCTATATAGCAGAAAACAGAGTGAAACCTAAAATTTCAAAGTGTTACTGGAAACGAACGCTTGAACCTAGAAGAGTAAAAATTGGGCAGCCAAGTGGGCTTAGTGAACTGATCATTACCACCAAGTATCATCAAGTTTTGGTGAAAAAACGGTTGCTGAGATTTCAGCAAACTAGTAGTCTTTTGGAAGCTTGGCAACCCCTTTAAAACGAAAGTGTTTTTCGCCAGTCTCTGCATGGGGTATTTCAAGAGGAAACAAACAATAGATATAGAACTTAGAACTACTTCATTTGGTCAAGTTTCAAGGAGCTAGCACAAACCGTGTTTGATTTAGAGTTTCAAACACATCTATCTATATAGCAGAAAACAGTGTGAAACCTAAAAATTCAAAGTGTTACTGGAAACGAACCCTTGAAAATAGAAGAGTGAAAATTGGGCAGCCAAGTGGGCTTAGTGAACTGATCATTACCACCAAGTATCATCAAGATTTGGTGAAAAAATGGTTGCTGAGATTTCAGCAAACTAGTAGTTTTTTGGAAGCTTGGCAACCCCTTTCAAACGAAAGTGTTCTTCACCAGTCTCTGCATGGGGTACTTCAAGAGGAAACAAACCATAGAGATAGAACTTAGAACTACTTCATTTTGTCAAGTTTCACGGAGCTAGCACAAACCGTGTTTGATTTAGAGTTTCAAACACATCTATCTATATAGCAGAAAACAGAGTGAAACCTAAAAATTCAAACTGTTACTGGAAACGAACGCTTGAACCTAGAAGAGTGAAAGTTGGGCAGCCAAGTGGGATTAGTGAACTGATCATTACCACCAAGTATCATCAAGATTTGGTGAAAAAATGTTTGCTGAGATTTCAGCAAACTAGTAGTTTTTTGGAAGCTTGGCAACCCCTTTCAAACGAAAGTGTTTTTCGCCAGTCTCTGCATGGGGTACTTCAAGAGGAAACAAACCATAGAGATAGAACGTAGAACTACTTCATTGGTCAAGTTTCAAGGAGCTAGCACAAACCGTGTTTGATTTAGAATTCCAAACACATCTATCTATGTAGGAGAAAACAGAGTGAAACCTAAAAATTCAAACTGTTACTGGAAACGAATTCTTCAACCTAGAAGAATAAAAATTGGGCAGCCAAGTGGGATTAGTGAACTGATCATTACCACCAAGTATCATCAAGATTTGGTGAAAAAATGTTTGCTGAGATTTCAGCAAACTAGTAGTTTTTTGGAAGCTTGGCAACCCCTTTCAAACGAAAGTGTTTTTCGCCAGTCTCTGCATGGGGTACTTCAAGAGGAAACAAACCATAGAGATAGAACTTAGAACTACTTCATTTGGTCAAGTTTCAAGGAGCTAGCACAAACCGGGTTTGATTTAGAGTTTCAAACACATCTATCTATATAGCAGAAAACAGAGTGAAACCTAAAAATTCAAACTGTTACTGGAAACGAAAGCTTCAACCTAGAAAAATAAAATTTGGGCAGCCAAGTGGGATTAGTGAACTGATCATTACCACCAAGAATCATGAAGATTTGGTGAAAAAATGTTTGCTGAGATTTCAGCAAACGAGTAGTTTTTTGGAAGCTTGGCAACCCCTTTCAAACGAAAGTGTTTTTCGCCAGTCTCTGCATGGGGTACTTCAAGAGGAAACAAACCATAGAGATAGAACTTAGAACTACTTCATTTTGTCAAGTTTCACGGAGCTAGCACAAACCGTGTTTGATTTAGAGTTTCAAACACATCTATCTATATAGCAGAAAACAGAGTGAAACCTAAAAATTCAAACTGTTACTGGAAACGAACGCTTGAACCTAGAAGAGTGAAAGTTGGGCAGCCAAGTGGGCTTAGTGAACTGATCATTACCACCAAGTATCATCAAGATTTGGTGAAAAAATGTTTGCTGAGATTTCAGCAAACGAGTAGTTTTTTGGAAGCTTGGCAACCCCTTTCAAACGAAAGTGTTCTTCGCCAGTCTCTGCATGGGGTACTTCAAGAGGAAACAAACCATAGAGATAGAACTTAGAACTACTTCATTTTGTCAAGTTTCACGGAGCTAGCACAAACCGTGTTTGATTTAGAGTTTCAAAGACATCTATCTATATAGCAGAAAACAGAGTGAAACCTAAAAATTTAAACTGTTACTGGAAACGAACGCTTGAACCTAGAAGAGTGAAAGTTGGGCAGCCAAGTGGGCTTAGTGAACTGATCATTACCACCAAGTATCATCAAGATTTGGTGAAAAAATGTTTGCTGAGATTTCAGCAAACTAGTAGTTTTTTGGAAGCTTGGCAACCCCTTTCAAACGAAAGTGTTCTTCGCCAGTCTCTGCATGGGGTACTTTAAGAGGAAACAAATCATAGAGATAGAACTTAGAACTACTTCATTTTGTCAAGTTTCACGGAGCTAGCACAAACCGTGTTTGATTTAGAGTTTCAAACACATCTATCTATATAGCAGAAAACAGAGTGAAACCTAAAAATTCAAACTGTTACTGGAAACGAACGCTTGAACCTAGAAGAGTGGAAGTTGGGAGGCAAGTGGGATTAGTGAACTCATCATTACCACCAAGTATCATCAAGATTTGGTGAAAAAATATTTGCTGAGATTTCAGCAAATGAGTAGTTTTTTGGAAGCTTGGCAACCCCTTTCAAACGAAAGTGTTTTTCGCCAGTCTCTGCATGGGTTACTTCAAGAGGAAACAAACCATAGAGATAGAACTTAGAACTACTTCATTTGGTCAAGTTTCAAGGAGCTAGCACAAACCGTGTTTGATTTAGAATTCCAAACACAGCTATCTATGTTGGAGAAAACAGAGTGAAACCTAAAAATTCAAACAGTCACTGGAAACGAAAGCTTCAACCTAGAAGAATAAAATTTGGGCAGCCAAGTGGGATTAGTGAACTGATCATTACCACCAAGTATCATCAAGATTTGGTGAAAAAATGTTTGCTGAGATTTCAGCAAACTAGCAGTTTTTTGGAAGCTTGGCAACCCCTTTCAAACGAAAGTGTTCTTCGCCAGTCTCTGCATGGGGTACTTCAAGAGGAAACAAACCATAGAGATAGAACTTAGAACTACTTCATTTTGTCAAGTTTCACGGAGCTAGCACAAACCGTGTTTGATTTAGAGTTTCAAACACATCTATCTATATAGCAGAAAACAGAGTGAAACCTAAAAATTCAAAGTGTTACTGGAAACGAACGCTTGAACCTAGAAGAGTGAAAGTTGGGCAGCCAAGTGGGATTAGTGAACTGATCATTACCACCAAGTATCATCAAGTTTTGGTGAAAAAATGTTTGCTGAGATTTCAGCAAACTAGTAGTTTTTTGGAAGCTTGGCAACCGCTTTCAAACGAAAGTGTTTTTCGCCAGTCTCAGCATGGGGTACTTCAAGAGGAAACAAACCATAGAGATAGAACTTAGAACTACTTCATTTGGTCAAGTTTCAAGGAGCTAGCACAAACCGTGTTTGATTTAGAGTTTAAAACACATCTATCTATATAGCAGAAAACAGAGTGAAACCTAAAAATTCAAATTGTTACTGGAAACGAACGTTTGAACCTAGAAGAGTGAAAATTGGGCAGCCAAGTGGGCTTAGTGAACTGATCATTACCACCAAGTATCATCAAGATTTGGTGAAAAACAGTTTGCTGAGATTTCAGCAAACGAGTAGTTTTTTGGAAGCTTGGCAACCCCTTTCAAACGAAAGTGTTCTTCGCCAGTCTCTGCATGGGGTACTTCAAGAGGAAACAAACCATAGAGATAGAACTTAGAACTACTTCATTTTGTCAAGTTTCACGGAGCTAGCACAAACCGTGTTTGATTTAGAGTTTCAAACACATCTATCTATATAGCAGAAAACAGAGTGAAACCTAAAAATTCAAACTGTTACTGGAAACGAACGCTTGAACCTAGAAGAGTGAAAGTTGGGCAGCCAAGTGGGATTAGTGAACTGATCATTACCACCAAGTATCATCAAGATTTGGTGGAAAAATGTTTGCTGAGATTTCAGCAAACTAGTAGTTTTTTGGAAGCTTGGCAACCCCTTTCAAACGAAAGTGTTTTTCGCCAGTCTCTGCATGGGGTACTTCAAGAGGAAACAAACCATAGAGATAGAACTTAGAACTACTTCATTTGGTCATGTTTCAAGGAGCTAGCACAAACCGTGTTTGATTTAGAATTCCAAACACATCTATCTATGTAGGAGAAAACAGAGTGAAACCTAAAAATTCAAACTGTTACTGGAAACGAATGCTTCAACATAGAAGAATAAAAATTGGGCAGCCAAGTGGGATTAGTGAACTGATCATTACCACCAAGTATCATCAAGATTTGGTGAAAAAATGTTTGCTGAGATTTCAGCAAACTAGTAGTTTTTTGGAAGCTTGGCAACCCCTTTCTAACGAAAGTGTTTTTCGCCAGTCTCTGCATGGGGTACTTCAAGAGGAAACAAACCATAGAGATAGAACTTAGAACTACTTCATTTGGTCAAGTTTCAAGGAGCTAGCACAAACCGTGTTTGATTTAGAGTTTCAAACACATCTATCTATATAGCAGAAAACAGAGTGAAACCTAAAAATTCAAAGTGTTACTGGAAACGAACCCTTGAACCTAGAAGAGTGAAAGTTGGGCAGCCAAGTGTGCTTAGTGAACTGATCATTACCACCAAGTATCTTCAAGATTTGGTGAAAAAATATTTGCTGAGATTTCAGCAAACTAGTAGTTTTTTGGAAGCTTGGCAACCCCTTTCAAACGAAAGTGTTCTTCGCCAGTCTCTGCATGGGGTACTTCAAGAGGAAACAAACCATAGAGATAGAACTTAGAACTACTTCATTTTGTCAAGTTTCACGGAGCTAGCACAAACCGTGTTTGATTTAGAGTTTCAAACACATCTATCTATATAGCAGAAAACAGAGTGAAACCTAAAAATTCAAACTGTTACTGGAAACGAACGCTTGAACCTAGAAGAGTGAAAGTTGGGCAGCCAAGTGGGATTAGTGAACTGATCATTACCACCAAGTATCATCAAGATTTGGTGAAAAAATGTTTGCTGAGATTTCAGCAAACTAGTAGGTTTTTGGAAGCTTGGCAACCCCTTTCAAACGAAAGTGTTTTTCGCCAGTTTCTGCATGGGGTACTTCAAGAGGAAACAAACCATAGAGATAGAACTTAGAACTACTTCATTTTGTCAAGTTTCAAGGAGCTAGCACCAACCGTGTTTGATTTAGAGTTTCAAACACATCTATCTATATAGCAGAAAACAGAGTGAAACCTAAAAATTCAAAGTGTTACTGGAAACGAACGCTTGAACCTAGAAGAGTGAAAATTGGGCAGCCAAGTGGGCTTAGTGAACTGATCATTACCACCAAGTATCATCAAGATTTGGTGAAAAAATGTTTGCTGAGATTTCAGCAAACGAGTAGTTTTTTGGAAGCTTGGCAACCCCTTTCAAACGAAAGTGTTCTTCGCCAGTCTCTGCATGGGGTACTTCAAGAGGAAACAAACCATAGAGATAGAACTTAGAACTACTTCATTGGTCAAGTTTCAAGGAGCTAGCACAAACCGTGTTTGATTTAGAATTCCAAACACATCTATCTATGTAGGAGAAAACAGAGTGAAACCTAAAAATTCAAACTGTTACTGGAAACGAATGCTTCAACATAGAAGAATAAAAATTGGGCAGCCAAGTGGGATTAGTGAACTGATCATTATCACCAAGTATCATCAAGATTTGGTGAAAAAATGTTTGCTGAGATTTCAGCAAACGAATAGTTTTTTGGAAGCTTGGCAACCCCTTTCAAACGAAAGTGTTCTTCGCCAGTCTCTGCATGGGGTACTTCAAGAGGAAACAAACCATAGAGATAGAACTTAGAACTACTTCATTTTGTCAAGTTTCACGGAGCTAGCACAAACCGTGTTTGATTTAGAGTTTGAAAGACATCTATCTATATAGCAGAAAACAGAGTGAAACCTAAAAATTCAAACTGTTACTGGAAACGAACGCTTGAACCTAGAAGAGTGAAAGTTGGGCAGTCAAGTGGGCTTAGTGAACTGATCATTACCACCAAGTATCATCAAGATTTGGTGAAAAAATGTTTGCTGAGATTTCAGCAAACGAGTAGTTTTTTGGAAGCTTGGCAACCCTTTCAAACGAAAGTGTTCTTCGCCAGTCTCTGCATGGGGTACTTCAAGAGAAAACAAACCATAGAGATAGAACTTAGAACTACTTCATTTTGTCAAGTTTCACGGAGCTAGCACAAACCGTGTTTGATTTAGAGTTTCAAACACATCTATCTATATAGCAGAAAACAGAGTGAAACCTAAAAATTCAAACTGTTAGTGGAAACGAACGCTTGAACCTAGAAGAGTGAAAGTTGGGAGGCAAGTGGGATTAGTGAACTGATCATTACCACCAAGTATCATCAAGATTTGGTGAAAAAATATTTGCTGAGATTTCAGCAAATGAGTAGTTTTTTGGAAGCTTGGCAACCCCTTTCAAACGAAGTGTTTTTCGCCAGTCTCTGCATGGGGTACTTCAAGAGGAAACAAACCATAGAGATAGAACTTAGAACTACTTCATTTGGTCAAGTTTCAAGGAGCTAGCACAAACCGTGTTTGATTTAGAATTCCAAACACAGCTATCTATGTTGGAGAAAACAGAGTGAAACCTAAAAATTCAAACAGTCACTGGAAACGAAAGCTTCAACCTAGAAGAATAAAATTTGGGCAGCCAAGTGGGATTACGAACTGATCATTACCACCAAGTATCATCAAGATTTGGTGAAAAAATGTTTGCTGAGATTTCAGCAAACGAGTAGTTTTTTGGAAGCTTGGCAACCCCTTTCAAACGAAAGTGTTTTTTGCCAGTCTCTGCATCGGGTACTTCAAGAGGAAAAAAACCATAGAGATAGAACTAACAACTACTTCATTTTGTCAAGTTTCAAGGAGTTAGCACAAACCGTGTTTGATTTAGAGTTTCAAACACATCTATCTATATAGCAGAAAACAGAGTGAAACCTAAAATTTCAAAGTGTTACTGGAAACGAACGCTTGAACCTAGATGAGTAAAAATTGGGCAGCCAAGTGGGCTTAGTGAACTGATCATTACCACCAAGTATCATCAAGTTTTGGTGAAAAAACGTTTGCTGAGATTTCAGCAAACTAGTAGTCTTTTGGAAGCTTGGCAACCCCTTTCAAACGAAAGTGTTCTTCGCCAGTCTCTGCATGGGGTACTTCAAGAGGAAACAAACCATAGAGATAGAACTTAGAACTACTTCATTTTGTCAAGTTTCACGGAGCTAGCACAAACCGTGTTTGATTTAGAGTTTGAAAGACATCTATCTATATAGCAGAAAACAGAGTGAAACCTAAAAATTCAAACTGTTACTGGAAACGAACGCTTGAACCTAGAAGAGTGAAAGTTGGGCAGTCAAGTGGGCTTAGTGAACTGATCATTACCACCAAGTATCATCAAGATTTGGTGAAAAAATGTTTGCTGAGATTTCAGCAAACGAGTAGTTTTTTGGAAGCTTGGCAACCCCTTTCAAACGAAAGTGTTCTTCGCCAGTCTCTGCATGGGGTACTTCAAGAGAAAACAAACCATAGAGATAGAACTTAGAACTACTTCATTTTGTCAAGTTTCACGGAGCTAGCACAAACCGTGTTTGATTTAGAGTTTCAAACACATCTATCTATATAGCAGAAAACAGAGTGAAACCTAAAAATTCAAACTGTTAGTGGAAACGAACGCTTGAACCTAGAAGAGTGAAAGTTGGGAGGCAAGTGGGATTAGTGAACTGATCATTACCACCAAGTATCATCAAGATTTGGTGAAAAAATATTTGCTGAGATTTCAGCAAATGAGTAGTTTTTTGGAAGCTTGGCAACCCCTTTCAAACGAAGTGTTTTTCGCCAGTCTCTGCATGGGGTACTTCAAGAGGAAACAAACCATAAAGATAGAACTTAGAACTACTTCATTTGGTCAAGTTTCAAGGAGCTAGCACAAACCGTGTTTGATTTAGAATTCCAAACACAGCTATCTATGTTGGAGAAAACAGAGTGAAACCTAAAAATTCAAACAGTCACTGGAAACGAAAGCTTCAACCTAGAAGAATAAAATTTGGGCAGCCAAGTGGGATTACGAACTGATCATTACCACCAAGTATCATCAAGATTTGGTGAAAAAATGTTTGCTGAGATTTCAGCAAACGAGTAGTTTTTTGGAAGCTTGGCAACCCCTTTCAAACGAAAGTGTTTTTTGCCAGTCTCTGCATCGGGTACTTCAAGAGGAAAAAAACCATAGAGATAGAACTAACAACTACTTCATTTTGTCAAGTTTCAAGGAGTTAGCACAAACCGTGTTTGATTTAGAGTTTCAAAGACATCTATCTATATAGCAGAAAACAGAGTGAAACCTAAAATTTCAAAGTGTTACTGGAAACGAACGCTTGAACCTAGATGAGTAAAAATTGGGCAGCCAAGTGGGCTTAGTGAACTGATCATTACCACCAAGTATCATCAAGTTTTGGTGAAAAAACGTTTGCTGAGATTTCAGCAAACTAGTAGTCTTTTGGAAGCTTGGCAACCCTTTCAAACGAAAGTGTTCTTCGCCAGTCTCTGCATGGGGTACTTCAAGAGGAAACAAACCATAGAGATAGAAATTAGAACTACCTTCATTTGGTCAAGTTTCAAGGAGCTAGCACAAACCGTGTTTGATTTACAGTTTCAAACACATCTATCTATATAGCAGAAAACAGAGTGAACCCTAAAAATTCAAAGTGTTACTGGAAACGAACCCTTGAACCTAGAAGAGTGAAAATTGGGCAGCCAAGTGGGCTTAGTGAACTGATCATTACCACCAAGTATCATCAAGATTTGGTGAAAAAATGGTTGCTGAGATTTCAGCAAACTAGTATTTTTTTGGAAGCTTGGCAACCCCTTTCAAACGAAAGTGTTCTTCGCCAGTCTCTGCATGGGGTACTAGAAGAGGAAACAAACCATAGAGATAGAACTTAGAACTACTTCATTTTTTCAAGTTTCAAGGAGCTAGCACAAACCGTGTTTGATTTAGAGTTTCAAACACATCTATCTATATAGCAGAAAACAGAGTGAAACCTAAAAATTCAAACTGTTACTGGAAACGAACGCTTGAACCTAGAAGAGTGAAAGTTGGGCAGCCAAGTGGGATTAGTGAACTGATCATTACCACCAAGTATCATCAAGATTTGGTGAAAAAATGTTTGCTGAGATTTCAGCAAACTAGTAGTTTTTTGGAAGCTTGGCAACCCCTTTCAAACGAAAGTGTTTTTCGCCAGTCTCTGCATGGGGTACTTCAAGAGGAAACAAACCATAGTGATAGAACTTAGAACTACTTCATTGGTCAAGTTTCAAGGAGCTAGCACAAACCGTGTTTGATTTAGAATTCCAAACACATCTATCTATGTAGGAGAAAACAGAGTGAAACCTAAAAATTCAAACTGTTACTGGAAACGAATGCTTCAACCTAGAAGAATAAAAATTGGGCAGCCAAGTGGGATTAGTGAACTGATCATTACCACCAAGTATCATCAAGATTTGGTGAAAAAATGTTTGCTGAGATTTCAGCAAACTAGTAGTTTTTTGGAAGCTTGGCAACCCCTTTCAAACGAAAGTGTTTTTCGCCAGTCTCTGCATGGGGTACTCAAGAGGAAACAAACCATAGAGATAGAACTTAGAACTACTTCATTTGGTCAAGTTTCAAGGAGCTAGCACAAACCGGGTTTGATTTAGAGTTTCAAACACATGTATCTATATAGCAGAAAACAGAGTGAAACCTAAAAATTCAAACTGTTACTGGAAACGAAAGCTTCAACCTAGAAGAATAAAATTTGGGCAGCCAAGTGGGATTAGTGAACTGATCATTACCACCAAGTATCATCAAGATTTGGTGAAAAAATGTTCGCTGAGATTTCAGCAAACTATTAGTTTTTTGGAAGCTTGGCAACCCCTTTCAAACGAAAGTGTGAAAAAACGTTTGCTGAGATTTCAGCAAACTAGTAGTTTTTTGGAAGCTTGGCAACCCCTTTCAAACGAAAGTGTTTTTCGCCAGTCTCTGCATGGGGTACTTCAAGAGGAAACAAACCACAGAGATAGAACTTAGAACTACTTCATTTGGTCAAGTTTCAAGGAGCTAGCACAAACCGTGTTTGATTTAGAGTTTCAAACACATCTATCTATATAGCAGAAAACAGAGTAAAACCTAAAAATTCAAAGTGTTACTGGAAACGAACCCTTGAACCTAGAAGAGTGAAAATTGGGCAGCCAAGTGGGCTTAGTGAACTGATCATTACCACCAAGTATCATCAAGATTTGGTGAAAAAATGGTTGCTGAGATTTCAGCAAACTAGTAGTTTTTTGGAAGCTTGGCAACCCCTTTCAAACGAAAGTGTTCTTCGCCAGTCTCTGCATGGGGTACTTCAAGAGGAAACAAACCATAGAGATAGAACTTAGATCTACTTCATTTTGTCAAGTTTCACGGAGCTAGCACAAACTGTGTTTGATTTAGAGTTTCAAACACATCTATCTATATAGCAGAAAACAGAGTGAAACCTAAAAATTCAAACTGTTACTGAAAACGAACGCTTGAACCTAGAAGAGTGAAAGTTGGGCAGCCAAGTGGGATTAGTGAACTGATCATTACCACCAAGTATCATCAAGATTTGGTGAAAAAATGTTTGCTGAGATTTCAGGAAACTAGTAGTTTTTTGGAAGCTTGGCAACCCCTTTCAAACGAAAGTGTTTTTCGCCAGTTTCTGCATGGGGTACATCAAGAGGAAACAAACCATAGAGATAGAAGTTAGAACTACTTCATTTTGTCAAGTTTCAAGGAGCAGGACAAACCGTGTTTGATTTAGAGTTTCAAACACATCTATCTATATAGCAGAAAACAGAGTGAAACCTAAAAATTCAAAGTGTTACTGGAAACGAACGCTTGAACCTAGAAGAGTGAAAATTGGGCAGCCAAGTGGGCTTAGTGAACTGATCATTACCACCAAGTACCATCAAGACTTGGAGAAAAAATGTTTGCTGTGATTTCAGCAAACGAGTAGTTTTTTGGAAGCTTGGCAACCCCTTTCAAACGAAAGTGTTCTTCGCCAGTCTCTGCATGGGGTACTTCAAGAGGAAACAAACCATAGAGATAGAACTTAGAACTACTTCATTTTGTCAAGTTTCACGGAGCTAGCACAAACCGTGTTTGATTTAGAGTTTCAAACACATCTATCTATATAGCAGAAAACAGAGTGAAACCTAAAAATTCAAACTGTTACTGGAAACGAACGCTTGAACCTAGAAGAGTGAAAGTTGGGCAGCCAAGTGGGATTAGTGAACTGATCATTACCACCAAGTATCATCAAGATTTGGTGAAAAAATGTTTGCTGAGATTTCAGCAAACTAGTAGTTTTTTGGAAGCTTGGCAACCCCTTTCAAACGAAAGTGTTTTTCGCCAGTCTCTGCATGGGGTACTTCAAGAGGAAACAAACCATAGAGATAGAACTTAGAACTACTTCATTTTGTCAAGTTTCACGGAGCTAGCACAAACCGTGTTTGATTTAGAGTTTCAAACACATCTATCTATATAGCAGAAAACAGAGTGAAACCTAAAAATTCAAACTGTTACTGGAAATGAACGCTTGAACCTAGAAGAGTGAAAGTTGGGCAGCCAAGTGGGATTAGTGAACTGATCATTACCACCAAGTATCATCAAGATTTGGTGAAAAAATGTTTGCTGAGATTTCAACAAACGAGTAGTTTTTTGGAAGCTTGGCAACCCCTTTCAAACGAAAGTGTTTTTCGCCAGTCTCTGCATGGGGTACTTCAAGAGGAAACAAACCATAGAGATAGAACTTAGAACTACTTCATTTTGTCAAGTTTCAAGGAGCTAGCACAAACCGTGTTTGATTTAGAATTCCAAAGACATCTATCTATATAGCAGAAAACAGAGTGAAACCTAAAATTTCAAAGTGTTACTGGAAACGAACGCTTGAACCTAGAAGAGTAAAAATTGGGCAGCCAAGTGGGCTTAGTGAACTGATCATTACCACCAAGTATCATCAAGTTTTGGTGAAAAAATGTTTGCTGAGATTTCAGCAAACTAGTAGTTTTTTTGAAGCTTGGCAACCCCTTTAAAACGAAAGTGTTTTCGCCAGTCTCTGCATGGGGTACTGCAAGAGGAAACAAACCATAGAGATAGAACTTAGAACTACTTCATTTGGTCAAGTTTCAAGGAGCTAGCACAAACCGTGTTTGATTTAGAGTTTCAAACACATCTATCTATATAGCAGAAAACAGAGTGAAACCTAAATATTCAAAGTGTTACTGGAAACGAACGCTTGAACCTAGAAGAGTGAAAATTGGGCAGCCAAGTGGGATTAGTGAACTGATCATTACCACCAAGTATCATCAAGATTTGGTGAAAAAATGGTTGCTGAGATTTCAGCAAACTAGTAGTTTTTTGGAAGCTTGGCAACCCCTTTCAAACGAAAGTGTTCTTCGCCAGTCTCTGCATGGGGTACTTCAAGAGGAAACAAACCATAGAGATAGAACTTAGATCTACTTCATTTTGTCAAGTTTCACGGAGCTAGCACAAACTGTGTTTGATTTAGAGTTTCAAACACATCTATCTATATAGCAGAAAACAGAGTGAAACCTAAAAATTCAAACTGTTACTGAAAACGAACGCTTGAACCTAGAAGAGTGAAAGTTGGGCAGCCAAGTGGGATTAGTGAACTGATCATTACCACCAAGTATCATCAAGATTTGGTGAAAAAATGTTTGCTGAGATTTCAGGAAACTAGTAGTTTTTTGGAAGCTTGGCAACCCCTTTCAAACGAAAGTGTTTTTCGCCAGTTTCTGCATGGGGTACATCAAGAGGAAACAAACCATAGAGATAGAAGTTAGAACTACTTCATTTTGTCAAGTTTCAAGGAGCAGGACAAACCGTGTTTGATTTAGAGTTTCAAACACATCTATCTATATAGCAGAAAACAGAGTGAAACCTAAAAATTCAAAGTGTTACTGGAAACGAACGCTTGAACCTAGAAGAGTGAAAATTGGGCAGCCAAGTGGGCTTAGTGAACTGATCATTACCACCAAGTACCATCAAGACTTGGAGAAAAAATGTTTGCTGTGATTTCAGCAAACGAGTAGTTTTTTGGAAGCTTGGCAACCCCTTTCAAACGAAAGTGTTCTTCGCCAGTCTCTGCATGGGGTACTTCAAGAGGAAACAAACCATAGAGATAGAACTTAGAACTACTTCATTTTGTCAAGTTTCACGGAGCTAGCACAAACCGTGTTTGATTTAGAGTTTCAAACACATCTATCTATATAGCAGAAAACAGAGTGAAACCTAAAAATTCAAACTGTTACTGGAAACGAACGCTTGAACCTAGAAGAGTGAAAGTTGGGCAGCCAAGTGGGATTAGTGAACTGATCATTACCACCAAGTATCATCAAGATTTGGTGAAAAAATGTTTGCTGAGATTTCAGCAAACTAGTAGTTTTTTGGAAGCTTGGCAACCCCTTTCAAACGAAAGTGTTTTTCGCCAGTCTCTGCATGGGGTACTTCAAGAGGAAACAAACCATAGAGATAGAACTTAGAACTACTTCATTTTGTCAAGTTTCACGGAGCTAGCACAAACCGTGTTTGATTTAGAGTTTCAAACACATCTATCTATATAGCAGAAAACAGAGTGAAACCTAAAAATTCAAACTGTTACTGGAAATGAACGCTTGAACCTAGAAGAGTGAAAGTTGGGCAGCCAAGTGGGATTAGTGAACTGATCATTACCACCAAGTATCATCAAGATTTGGTGAAAAAATGTTTGCTGAGATTTCAACAAACGAGTAGTTTTTTGGAAGCTTGGCAACCCCTTTCAAACGAAAGTGTTTTTCGCCAGTCTCTGCATGGGGTACTTCAAGAGGAAACAAACCATAGAGATAGAACTTAGAACTACTTCATTTTGTCAAGTTTCAAGGAGCTAGCACAAACCGTGTTTGATTTAGAATTCCAAAGACATCTATCTATATAGCAGAAAACAGAGTGAAACCTAAAATTTCAAAGTGTTACTGGAAATGAACGCTTGAACCTAGAAGAGTAAAAATTGGGCAGCCAAGTGGGCTTAGTGAACTGATCATTACCACCAAGTATCATCAAGTTTTGGTGAAAAAATGTTTGCTGAGATTTCAGCAAACTAGTAGTTTTTTTGAAGCTTGGCAACCCCTTTAAAACGAAAGTGTTTTCGCCAGTCTCTGCATGGGGTACTGCAAGAGGAAACAAACCATAGAGATAGAACTTAGAACTACTTCATTTGGTCAAGTTTCAAGGAGCTAGCACAAACCGTGTTTGATTTAGAGTTTCAAACACATCTATCTATATAGCAGAAAACAGAGTGAAACCTAAATATTCAAAGTGTTACTGGAAACGAACGCTTGAACCTAGAAGAGTGAAAATTGGGCAGCCAAGTGGGATTAGTGAACTGATCATTACCACCAAGTATCATCAAGATTTGGTGAAAAAATGGTTGCTGAGATTTCAGCAAACTAGTAGTTTTTTGGAAGCTTGGCAACCCCTTTCAAACGAAAGTGTTCTTCGCCAGTCTCTGCATGGGGTACTTCAAGAGGAAACAAACCATAGAGATAGAACTTAGATCTACTTCATTTTGTCAAGTTTCACGGAGCTAGCACAAACTGTGTTTGATTTAGAGTTTCAAACACATCTATCTATATAGCAGAAAACAGAGTGAAACCTAAAAATTCAAACTGTTACTGAAAACGAACGCTTGAACCTAGAAGAGTGAAAGTTGGGCAGCCAAGTGGGATTAGTGAACTGATCATTACCACCAAGTATCATCAAGATTTGGTGAAAAAATGTTTGCTGAGATTTCAGCAAACTAGTAGTTTTTTGGAAGCTTGGCAACCCCTTTCAAACGAAAGTGTTTTTCGCCAGTTTCTGCATGGGGTACATCAAGAGGAAACAAACCATAGAGATAGAAGTTAGAACTACTTCATTTTGTCAAGTTTCAAGGAGCAGGACAAACCGTGTTTGATTTAGAGTTTCAAACACATCTATCTATATAGCAGAAAACAGAGTGAAACCTAAAAATTCAAAGTGTTACTGGAAACGAACGCTTGAACCTAGAAGAGTGAAAATTGGGCAGCCAAGTGGGCTTAGTGAACTGATCATTACCACCAAGTACCATCAAGACTTGGAGAAAAAATGTTTGCTGTGATTTCAGCAAACGAGTAGTTTTTTGGAAGCTTGGCAACCCCTTTCAAACGAAAGTGTTCTTCGCCAGTCTCTGCATGGGGTACTTCAAGAGGAAACAAACCATAGAGATAGAACTTAGAACTACTTCATTTTGTCAAGTTTCACGGAGCTAGCACAAACCGTGTTTGATTTAGAGTTTCAAACACATCTATCTATATAGCAGAAAACAGAGTGAAACCTAAAAATTCAAACTGTTACTGGAAACGAACGCTTGAACCTAGAAGAGTGAAAGTTGGGCAGCCAAGTGGGATTAGTGAACTGATCATTACCACCAAGTATCATCAAGATTTGGTGAAAAAATGTTTGCTGAGATTTCAGCAAACTAGTAGTTTTTTGGAAGCTTGGCAACCCCTTTCAAACGAAAGTGTTTTTCGCCAGTCTCTGCATGGGGTACTTCAAGAGGAAACAAACCATAGAGATAGAACTTAGAACTACTTCATTTTGTCAAGTTTCACGGAGCTAGCACAAACCGTGTTTGATTTAGAGTTTCAAACACATCTATCTATATAGCAGAAAACAGAGTGAAACCTAAAAATTCAAACTGTTACTGGAAATGAACGCTTGAACCTAGAAGAGTGAAAGTTGGGCAGCCAAGTGGGATTAGTGAACTGATCATTACCACCAAGTATCATCAAGATTTGGTGAAAAAATGTTTGCTGAGATTTCAACAAACGAGTAGTTTTTTGGAAGCTTGGCAACCCCTTTCAAACGAAAGTGTTTTTCGCCAGTCTCTGCATGGGGTACTTCAAGAGGAAACAAACCATAGAGATAGAACTTAGAACTACTTCATTTTGTCAAGTTTCAAGGAGCTAGCACAAACCGTGTTTGATTTAGAATTCCAAAGACATCTATCTATATAGCAGAAAACAGAGTGAAACCTAAAATTTCAAAGTGTTACTGGAAACGAACGCTTGAACCTAGAAGAGTAAAAATTGGGCAGCCAAGTGGGCTTAGTGAACTGATCATTACCACCAAGTATCATCAAGTTTTGGTGAAAAAATGTTTGCTGAGATTTCAGCAAACTAGTAGTTTTTTGGAAGCTTGGCAACCCCTTTTCAAACGAAAGTATTTTTCGCCAGTTTCTGCATTTGGTACTTCAAGAGGAAACAAACCATAGAGATAGAACTTAGAACTACTTCATTTGGTCAAGTTTCAAGGAGCTAGCACAAACCGTGTTTGATTTAGAGTTTCAAACACATCTATCTATATAGCAGAAAACAGAGTGAAACCTAAAAATTCAAAGTGTTACTGGAAACGAACGCTTGAACCTAGAAGAGTGAAAATTGGGCAGCCAAGTGGGCTTAGTGAACTGATCACTACCACCAAGTATCATCAAGATTTGGTGAAAAAATATTTGCTGAGATTTCAGCAAACAAGTAGTTTTTTGGAAGCTTGGCAACCCCTTTCAAACGAAAGTGTTCTTCGCCAGTCTCTGCATGGGGTACTTCAAGAGGAAACAAACCATAGAGATAGAACTTAGGTCTACTTCATTTTGTGAAGTTTCACGGAGCTAGCACAAACTGTGTTTGATTTAGAGTTTCAAACACATCTATCTATATAGCAGAAAACAGAGTGAAACCTAAAAATTCAAACTGTTACTGGAAACGAACGCTTGAACCTAGAAGAGTGAAAGTTGGGCAGCCAAGTGGGATTAGTGAACTGATCATTACCACCAAGTATCATCAAGATTTGGTGAAAAAATGTTTGCTGAGATTTCAGCAAACTAGTAGTTTTTTGGAAGCTTGGCAACCCCTTTCAAACGAAAGTGTTTTTCACCAGTTTCTGCATGGGGTACATCAAGAGGAAACAAACCATAGAGATAGAGCTTAGAACTACTTCATTTTGTCAAGTTTCAAGGAGCAGGACAAACCGTGTTTGATTTAGAGTTTCAAACACATCTATCTATATAGCAGAAAACAGAGTGAAACCTAAAAATTCAAAGTGTTACTGGAAACGAACGCTTGAACCTAGAAGAGTGAAAATTGGGCAGCCAAGTGGGCTTAGTGAACTGATCATTACCACCAAGTATCATCAAGATTTGGTGAAAAAATGTTTGCTGAGATTTCAGCAAACGAGTAGTTTTTTGGAAGATTGGCAACCCCTTTCAAACGAAAGTGTTCTTCGCCAGTCTCTGCATGGGGTACTTCAAGAGGAAACAAACCATAGAGATAGAACTTAGAACTACTTCATTTTGTCAAGTTTCACGGAGCTAGCACAAACCGTGTTTGATTTAGAGTTTCAAACACATCTATCTATATAGCAGAAAACAGAGTGAAACCTAAAAATTCAAACTGTTACTGGAAACGAACGCTTGAACCTAGAAGAGTGAAAGTTGGGCAGCCAAGTGGGATTAGTGAACTGATCATTACCACCAAGTATCATCAAGATTTGGTGAAAAAATGTTTGCTGAGATTTCAGCAAACTAGTAGTTTTTTGGAAGCTTGGCAACCCCTTTCAAACGAAAGTGTTTTTCGCCAGTCTCTGCATGGGGTACTTCAAGAGGAAACAAACCATAGAGATAGAACTTAGAACTACTTCATTTTGTCAAGTTTCACGGAGCTAGCACAAACCGTGTTTGATTTAGAGTTTCAAACACATCTATCTATATAGCAGAAAACAGAGTGAAACCTAAAAATTCAAACTGTTACTGGAAATGAACGCTTGAACCTAGAAGAGTGAAAGTTGGGCAGCCAAGTGGGATTAGTGAACTGATCATTACCACCAAGTATCATCAAGATTTGGTGAAAAAATGTTTGCTGAGATTTCAACAAACGAGTAGTTTTTTGGAAGCTTGGCAACCCCTTTCAAACGAAAGTGTTTTTCGCCAGTCTCTGCATGGGGTACTTCAAGAGGAAACAAACCATAGAGATAGAACTTAGAACTACTTCATTTTGTCAAGTTTCAAGGAGCTAGCACAAACCGTGTTTGATTTAGAATTCCAAAGACATCTATCTATATAGCAGAAAACAGAGTGAAACCTAAAATTTCAAAGTGTTACTGGAAACGAACGCTTGAACCTAGAAGAGTAAAAATTGGGCAGCCAAGTGGGCTTAGTGAACTGATCATTACCACCAAGTATCATCAAGTTTTGGTGAAAAAATGTTTGCTGAGATTTCAGCAAACTAGTAGTTTTTTTGAAGCTTGGCAACCCCTTTAAAACGAAAGTGTTTTTCGCCAGTCTCTGCATGGGGTACTGCAAGAGGAAACAAACCATAGAGATAGAACTTAGAACTACTTCATTTGGTCAAGTTTCAAGGAGCTAGCACAAACCGTGTTTGATTTAGAGTTTCAAACACATCTATCTATATAGCAGAAAACAGAGTGAAACCTAAACATTCAAAGTGTTACTGGAAACGAACGCTTGAACCTAGAAGAGTGAAAATTGGGCAGCCAAGTGGGATTAGTGAACTGATCATTACCACCAAGTATCATCAAGATTTGGTGAAAAAATGGTTGCTGAGATTTCAGCAAACTAGTAGTTTTTTGGAAGCTTGGCAACCCCTTACAAACGAAAGTGTTCTTCGCCAGTCTCTGCATGGGGTACTTCAAGAGGAAACAAACCATAGAGATAGAACTTAGAACTACTTCATTTTGTCAAGTTTCACGGAGCTAGCACAAACCGTGTTTGATTTAGAGTTTCAAACACATCTATCTATATAGCAGAAAACAGAGTGAAACCTAAAAATTCAAACTGTTACTGGAAACGAACGCTTGAACCTAGAAGAGTGAAAGTTGGGCAGCCAAGTGGGATTAGTGAACTGATCATTACCACCAAGTATCATCAAGATTTGGTGAAAAAATGTTTGCTGAGATTTCAGCAAACTAGTAGTTTTTTGGAAGCTTGGCAACCCCTTTCAAACGAAAGTGTTTTTCGCCAGTCTCTGCATGGGGTACTTCAAGAGGAAACAAACCATAGAGATAGAACTTAGAACTACTTCATTTGGTCATGTTTCAAGGAGCTAGCACAAACCGTGTTTGATTTAGAATTCCAAACACATCTATCTATGTAGGAGAAAACAGAGTGAAACCTAAAAATTCAAACTGTTACTGGAAACGAATGCTTCAACATAGAAGAATAAAAATTGGGCAGCCAAGTGGGATTAGTGAACTGATCATTACCACCAAGTATCATCAAGATTTGGTGAAAAAATGTTTGCTGAGTTTTCAGCAAACTAGTAGTTTTTTGGAAGCTTGGCAACCCCTTTCAAACGAAAGTGTTTTTCGCCAGTCTCTGCATGGGGTACTTCAAGAGGAAACAAACCATAGAGATAGAACTTAGAACTACTTCATTTGATCAAGTTTCAAGGAGCTAGCACAAACCGTGTTTGATTTAGAGTTTCAAACACATCTATCTATATAGCAGAAAACAGAGTGAAACCTAAAAATTCAAAGTGTTACTGGAAACGAACGCTTGAACCTAGAAGAGTGAAAATTGGGCAGCCAAGTGTGCTTAGTGAACTGATCATTACCACCAAGTATCTTCAAGATTTGGTGAAAAAATGTTTGCTGAGATTTCAGCAAACTAGTAGGTTTTTGGAAGCTTGGCAACCACTTTCAAACGAAGGTGTTTTTCGCCAGTTTCTGCATGGGGTACTTCAAGAGGAAACAAACCATAGAGATAGAACTTAGAACTACTTCATTTTGTCAAGTTTCAAGGAGCTAGCACAAACCGTGTTTGATTTAGAGTTTCAAACACATCTATCTCTATAGCAGAAAACAGAGTGAAACCTAAAAATTCAAAGTGTTACTGGAAACGAACGCTTGAACCTAGAAGAGTGAATTTGGGCAGCCAAGTGGGCTTAGTGAACTGATCATTACCACCAACTACCATCAAGATTTGTTGAAAAAATATTTGCTGAGATTTCAGCAAACGAGTAGTTTTTTGGAAGCTTGGCAACCCCTTTCAAACGAAAGTGTTCTTCGCCAGTCTCTGCATGGGGTACTTCAAGAGGAAACAAACCATAGAGATAGAACTTAGAACTACTTCATTTTGTCAAGTTTCACGGAGCTAGCACAAACCGTGTTTGATTTAGAGTTTCAAACACATCTATCTATATAGCAGAAAACAGAGTGAAACCTAAAAATTCAAACTGTTACTGGAAACGAACGCTTGAACCTAGAAGAGTGAAAGTTGGGCAGCCAAGTGGGATTAGTGAACTGATCATTACCACCAAGTATCATCAAGATTTGGTGAAAAAATGTTTGCTGAGATTTCAGCAAACTAGTAGTTTTTTGGAAGCTTGGCAACCCCTTTCAAACGAAAGTGTTTTTCGCCAGTTTCTGCATGGGGTACATCAAGAGGAAACAAACCATAGAGATAGAACTTAGAACTACTTCATTTTGTCAAGTTTCAAGGAGCAGGACAAACCGTGTTTGATTTAGAGTTTCAAACACATCTATCTATATAGCAGAAAACAGAGTGAAACCTAAAAATTCAAAGTGTTACTGGAAACGAACGCTTGAACCTAGAAGAGTGAAAATTGGGCAGCCAAGTGGGCTTAGTGAACTGATCATTACCACCAAGTATCATCAAGATTTGGTGAAAAAATGTTTGCTGAGATTTCAGCAAACGAGTAGTTTTTTGGAAGCTTGGCAACCCCTTTCAAACGAAAGTGTTCTTCGCCAGTCTCTGCATGGGGTACTTCAAGAGGAAACAAACCATAGAGATAGAACTTAGAACTACTTCATTTTGTCAAGTTTCACGGAGCTAGCACAAACCGTGTTTGATTTAGAGTTTCAAACACATCTATCTATATAGCAGAAAACAGAGTGAAACCTAAAAATTCAAACTGTTACTGGAAACGAACGCTTGAACCTAGAAGAGTGAAAGTTGGGCAGCCAAGTGGGATTAGTGAACTGATCATTACCACCAAGTATCATCAAGATTTGGTGAAAAACTGTTTGCTGAGATTTCAGCAAACTAGTAGTTTTTTGGAAGCTTGGCAACCCCTTTCAAACGAAAGTGTTTTTCGCCAGTCTCTGCATGGGGTACTTCAAGAGGAAACAAACCATAGAGATAGAACTTAGAACTACTTCATTTTGTCAAGTTTCACGGAGCTAGCACAAACCGTGTTTGATTTAGAGTTTCAAACACATCTATCTATATAGCAGAAAACAGAGTGAAACCTAAAAATTCAAACTGTTACTGGAAATGAACGCTTGAACCAAGAAGAGTGAAAGTTGGGCAGCCAAGTGGGATTAGTGAACTGATCATTACCACCAAGTATCATCAAGATTTGGTGAAAAAATGTTTGCTGAGATTTCAACAAACGAGTAGTTTTTTGGAAGCTTGGCAACCCCTTTCAAACGAAAGTGTTTTTCGCCAGTCTCTGCATGGGGTACTTCAAGAGGAAACAAAAAATAGAGATAGAACTTAGAACTACTTCATTTTGTCAAGTTTCAAGGAGCTAGCACAAACCGTGTTTGATTTAGAATTCCAAAGACATCTATCTATATAGCAGAAAACAGAGTGAAACCTAAAATTTCAAAGTGTTACTGGAAACGAACGCTTGAACCTAGAAGAGTAAAAATTGGGCAGCCAAGTGGGCTTAGTGAACTGATCATTACCAAAAAGTATCATCAAGTTTTGGTGAAAAAATGTTTGCTGAGATTTCAGCAAACTAGTAGTTTTTTTTGAAGCTTGGCAACAACTTTAAAACGAAAGTGTTTTTCGCCAGTCTCTGCATGGGGTACTGCAAGAGGAAACAAACCATAGAGATAGAACTTAGAACTACTTCATTTGGTCAAGTTTCAAGGAGCTAGCACAAACCGTGTTTGATTTAGAGTTTCAAACACATCTATCTATATAGCAGAAAACAGAGTGAAACCTAAACATTCAAAGTGTTACTGGAAACGAACGCTTGAACCTAGAAGAGTGAAAATTGGGCAGCCAAGTGGGATTAGTGAACTGATCATTACCACCAAGTATCATCAAGATTTGGTGAAAAAATGGTTGCTGAGATTTCAGCAAACTAGTAGTTTTTTGGAAGCTTGGCAACCCCTTTCAAACGAAAGTATTTTTCGCCAGTTTCTGCATGGGGTACTTCAAGAGGAAACAAACCATAGAGATAGAACTTAGAACTACTTCATTTGGTCAAGTTTCAAGGAGCTAGCACAAACCGTGTTTGATTTAGAGTTTCAAACACATCTATCTATATAGCAGAAAACAGAGTGAAACCTAAAAATTCAAAGTGTTACTGGAAACGAACGCTTGAACCTAGAAGAGTGAAAATTGGGCAGCCAAGTGGGCTTAGGGAACTGATCACTACCACCAAGTATCATCAAGATTTGGTGAAAAAATATTTGCTGAGATTTCAGCAAACAAGTAGTTTTTTGGAAGCTTGGCAACCCCTTTCAAACGAAAGTGTTCTTCGCCAGTCTCTGCATGGGGTACTTCAAGAGGAAACAAACCATAGAGATAGAACTTAGAACTACTTCATTTTGTCAAGTTTCACGGAGCTAGCACAAACCGTGTTTGATTTAGAGTTTCAAACACTTCTATCTATATAGCAGAAAACAGAGTGAAACCTAAAAATTCAAACTGTTACTGGAAACGAACGCTTGAACCTAGAAGAGTGAAAGTTGGGCAGCCAAGTGGGATTAGTGAACTGATCATTACCACCATGTATCATCAAGATTTTTTGAAAAAATGTTTGCTGAGATTTCAGCAAACTAGTAGATTTTTGGAAGCTTGGCAACCCCTTTCAAACGAAAGTGTTTTTCACCAGTCTCTGCATGGGGTACTTCAAGAGGAAACAAACCATAGAGATAGAACTTAGAACTACTTCATTTGGTCAAGTTTCAAGGAGCTAGCACAAACCGTGTTTGATTTAGAGTTTCAAACACATCTATCTATATAGCAGAAAACAGAGTGAAACCTAAAAATTCAAATTGTTACTTTAAACGAACGCTTGAACCTAGAAGAGTGAAAATTGGGCAGCCAAGTGGGCTTAGTGAACTGATCATTACCACCAAGTATCATCAAGATTTGGTGAAAAACAGTTTGCTGAGATTTCAGCAAACGAGTAGTTTTTTGGAAGCTTGGCAACCCCTTTCAAACGAAAGTGTTCTTCGCCAGTCTCTGCATGGGGTACTTCAAGAGGAAACAAACCATAGAGATAGAACTTAGAACTACTTCATTTTGTCAAGTTTCACGGAGCTAGCACAAACCGTGTTTGATTTAGAGTTTCAAACACATCTATCTATATAGCAGAAAACAGAGTGAAACCTAAAAATTCAAACTGTTACTGGAAACGAACGCTTGAACCTAGAAGACTGAAAGTTGGGCAGCCAAGTGGGATTAGTGAACTGATCATTACCACCAAGTATCATCAAGATTTGGTGAAAAAATGTTTGCTGAGATTTCAGCAAACTAGTAGTTTTTTGGAAGCTTGGCAACCCCTTTGAAACGAAAGTGTTTTTCGCCAGTCTCTGCATGGGGTACTTCAAGAGGAAACAAACCATAGAGATAGAACTTAGAACTACTTCATTTGGTCATGCTTCAAGGAGCTAGCACAAATCGTGTTTGATTTAGAATTCCAAACACATCTATCTATGTAGGAGAAAACAGAGTGAAACCTAAAAATTCAAACTGTTACTGGAAACGAATGCTTCAACATAGAAGAATAAAAATTGGGCAGCCAAGTGGGATTAGTGAACTGATCATTACCACCAAGTATCATCAAGATTTGGTGAAAAAATGTTTGCTGAGTTTTCAGCAAACTAGTAGTTTTTTGGAAGCTTGGCAACCCCTTTCAAACGAAAGTGTTTTTCGCCAGTCTCTGCATGGGGTACTTCAAGAGGAAACAAACCATAGAGATAGAACTTAGAACTACTTCATTTGATCAAGTTTCAAGGAGCTAGCACAAACCGTGTTTGATTTAGAGTTTCAAACACATCTATCTATATAGCAGAAAACAGAGTGAAACCTAAAAATTCAAAGTGTTACTGGAAACGAACGCTTGAACCTAGAAGAGTGAAAATTGGGCAGCCAAGTGTGCTTAGTGAACTGATCATTACCACCAAGTATCTTCAAGATTTGGTGAAAAAATATTTGCTGAGATTTCAGCAAACTAGTAGTTTTTTGAAAGCTTGGCAACCCCTTTCAAACGAAAGTGTTCTTCGCCAGTCTCTGCATGGGGTACTTCAAGAGGTAACAAACCATAGAGATAGAACTTAGAACTACTTCATTTTGTCAAGTTTCACGGAGCTAGCACAAACCGTGTTTGATTTAGAGTTTCAAACACATCTATCTATATAGCAGAAAACAGAGTGAAACCTAAAAATTCAAACTGTTACTGGAAACGAACGCTTGAACCTAGAAGAGTGAAAGTTGGGCAGCCAAGTGGGATTAGTGAACTGATCATTACCACCAAGTATCATCAAGATTTGGTGAAAAAATGTTTGCTGAGATTTCAGCAAACTAGTAGGTTTTTGGAAGCTTGGCAACCCCTTTCAAACGAAAGTGTTTTTCGCCAGTTTCTGCATGGGGTACTTCAAGAGGAAACAAACCATAGAGATAGAACTTAGAACTACTTCATTTTGTCAAGTTTCAAGGAGCTAGCACAAACCGTGTTTGATTTAGAGTTTCAAACACATCTATCTCTATAGCAGAAAACAGAGTGAAACCTAAAAATTCAAAGTGTTACTGGAAACGAACGCTTGAACCTAGAAGAGTGAAAATTGGGCAGCCAAGTGGGCTTAGTGAACTGATCATTACCACCAACTACCATCAAGATTTGGTGAAAAAATGTTTGCTGAGATTTCAGCAAACGAGTAGGTTTTGGAAGCTTGGCAACCCCTTTCAAACGAAAGTGTTCTTCGCCAGTCTCTGCATGGGGTACTTCAAGAGGAAACAAACCATAGAGATAGAACTTAGAACTACTTCATTTTGTCAAGTTTCACGGAGCTAGCACAAACCGTGTTTGATTTAGAGTTTCAAACACATCTATCTATATAGCAGAAAACAGAGTGAAACCTAAAAATTCAAACTGTTACTGGAAACGAACGCTTGAACCTAGAAGAGTGAAAGTTGGGCAGCCAAGTGGGATTAGTGAACTGATCATTACCACCAAGTATCATCAAGATTTGGTGAAAAAATGTTTGCTGAGATTTCAGCAAACTAGTAGTTTTTTGGAAGCTTGGCAACCCCTTTCAAACGAAAGTGTTTTTCGCCAGTTTCTGCATGGGGTACATCAAGAGGAAACAAACCATAGAGATAGTACTTAGAACTACTTCATTTTGTCAAGTTTCAAGGAGCAGGACAAACCGTGTTTGATTTAGAGTTTCAAACACATCTATCTATATAGCAGAAAACAGAGTGAAACCTAAAAATTCAAAGTGTTACTGGAAACGAACGCTTGAACCTAGAAGAGTGAAAATTGGGAAGCCAAGTGGGCTTAGTGAACTGATCATTACCACCATGTATCATCAAGATTTGGTGAAAAAATGTTTGCTGAGATTTCAGCAAACTAGTAGTTTTTTGGAAGCTTGGCAACCCCTTTCAAACGAAAGTGTTTTTCGCCAGTCTCTGCATGGGGTACTTCAAGAGGAAACAAACCATAGAGATAGAACTTAGAACTACTTCATTTGGTCAAGTTTCAAGGAGCTAGCACAAACCGTGTTTGATTTAGAGTTTCAAACACATCTATCTATATAGCAGAAAACAGAGTGAAACCTAAAAATTCAAAGTGTTACTGGAAACGAACGCTTGAACCTAGAAGAGTGAAAATTGGGCAGCCAAGTGTGCTTAGTGAACTGATCATTACCACCAAGTATCATCAAGATTTGGTGAAAAAATATTTGCTGAGATTTCAGCAAACGGGTAGTTTTTTGGAAGCTTGGCAACCCCTTTCAAACGAAAGTGTTCTTTGCCTGTCTCTGCATGGGGTACTTCAAGACGAAACAAACCATAGAGATAGAACTTAGAAGTACTTCATTTTGTCAAGTTTCACGGAGCTAGCACAAACCGTGTTTGATTTAGAGTTTCAAACACATCTATCTATATAGCAGAAAACAGAGTGAAACCTAAAAATTCAAACTGTTACTGGAAACGAACGCTTGAACCTAGAAGAGTGAAAGTTGGGCAGCCAAGTGGGATTAGTGAACTGATCATTACCACCAAGTATCATCAAGATTTGGTGAAAAAATGTTTGCTGAGATTTCAGCAAACTAGTAGTTTTTTGGAAGCTTGACAACCCCTTTCAAACGAAAGTGTTCTTCGCCAGTCTCTGCATGGGGTACTTCAAGAGGAAACAAACCATAGAGATAGAACTTAGAACTACTTCATTTTGTCAAGTTTCACGGAGCTAGCACAAACCGTGTTTGATTTAGAGTTTCAAACACATCTATCTATATAGCAGAAAACAGAGTGAAACCTAAAAATTCAAACTGTTACTGGAAACGAACGCTTGAACCTAGAAGAGTGAAAGTTGGGCAGCCATGTGGGATTAGTGAACTGATCATTACCACCAAGTATCATCAAGATTTGGTGAAAAAATGTTTGCTGAGATTTCAGCAAACTAGTAGGTTTTTGGAAGCTTGGCAACCCGTTTCAAACGAAAGTGTTTTTCGCCAGTTTCTGCATGGGGTACTTCAAGAGGAAACAAACCATAGAGATAGAACTTAGAACTACTTCATTTTGTCAAGTTTCAAGGAGCTAGCACAAACCGTGTTTGATTTAGAGTTTCAAACACATCTATCTATATAGCAGAAAACAGAGTGAAACCTAAAAATTCAAACTGTTACTGGAAACGAACGCTTGAACCTAGAAGAGTGAAAGTTGGGCAGCCAAGTGGGATTAGTGAACTGATCATTACCACCAAGTATCATCAAGATTTGGTGAAAAAATGTTTGCTGAGATTTCAGCAAACTAGTAGTTTTTGGAAGCTTGGCAACCCCTTTCAAACGAAAGTGTTTTTCGCCAGTTTCTGCATGGGGTACATCAAGAGGAAACAAACCATAGAGATAGAACTTAGAACTACTTCATTTTGTCAAGTTTCAAGGAGCAGGACAAACCGTGTTTGATTTAGAGTTTCAAACACATCTATCTCTATAGCAGAAAACAGAGTGAAACCTAAAAATTCAAAGTGTTACTGGAAACGAACGCTTGAACCTAGAAGAGTGAAAATTGGGCAGCCAAGTGGGCTTGGTGAACTGATCATTACCACCAAGTATCATCAAGATTTGGTGAAAAAATGTTTGCTGAGATTTCAGCAAACGAGTAGTTTTTTGGAAGCTTGGCAACCCCTTTCCAACGAAAGTGTTCTTCGCCAGTCTCTGCATGGGGTACTTCAAGAGGAAACAAACCATAGAGATAGAACTTAGAACTACTTCATTTTGTCAAGTTTCAAGGAGCTAGCACAAACCGTGTTTGATTTAGAGTTTCAAACACATCTATCTATATAGCAGAAAACAGAGTGAAACCTAAAAATTCCTACTGTTACTGGAAACGAACGCTTGAACCTAGAAGAGTGAAAGTTGGGCAGCCAAGTGGGATTAGTGAACTGATCATTACCACCAAGTATCATCAAGATTTGGTGAAAAACTGTTTGCTGAGATTTCAGCAAACTAGTAGTTTTTTGGAAGCTTGGCAACCCCTTTCAAACGAAAGTGTTTTTCGCCAGTCTCTGCATGGGGTACTTCAACAGGAAACAAACCATAGAGTTAGAACTTAGAACTACTTCATTTTGTCAAGTTTTACGGAGCTAGCACAAACCGTGTTTGATTTAGAGTTTCAAACACATCTATCTATATAGCAGAAAACAGAGTGAAACCTAAAAATTCAAACTGTTACTCGAAATGAACGCTTGAACCTAGAAGAGTGAAAGTTGGGCAGCCAAGTGGGATTAGTGAACTGATCATTACCACCAAGTATCATCAAGATTTGGTGAAAAAATGTTTGCTGAGATTTCAGCAAACGAGTAGTTTTTTGGAAGCTTGGCAACCCCTTTCAAACGAAAGTGTTTTTCGCCAGTCTCTGCATGGGGTACTTCAAGAGGAAACAAACCATAGAGATAGAACTTAGAACTACTTCATTTTGTCAAGTTTCAAGGAGCTAGCACAAACCGTGTTTGATTTAGAGTTCCAAAGACATCTATCTATATAGCAGAAACAGAGTGAAACCTAAAATTTCAAAGTGTTACTGGAAACGAACGCTTGAATCTAGAAGAGTAAAAATTGGGCAGCCAAGTGGGCTTAGTGAACTGATCATTACCACCAAGTATCACCAAGTTTTGGTGAAAAAATATTTGCTGAGATTTCAGCAAACTAGTAGTTTTTTGGAAGCTTGGCAACCCCTTTCAAACGAAAGTGTTTTTCGCCAGTCTCTCCATGGGGTACTTCAAGAGGAAACAACCATAGAGATAGAACTTAGAACTACTTCATTTGGTCAAGATTCAAGGAGCTAGCACAAACCGTGTTTGATTTAGAGTTTCAAACACATCTATCTATATAGCAGAAAACAGAGTGAAACCTAAAAATTCAAAGTGTTACTGGAAACGAACGCTTGAACCTAGAAGAGTGAAAATTGGGCAGCCAAGTGTGCTTAGTGAACTGATCATTACCACCAAGTATCATCAAGATTTGGTGAAAAAATATTTGCTGAGATTTCAGCAAACGAGTAGTTTTTTGGAAGCTTGGCAACCCCTTTCAAACGAAAGTGTTCTTCGCCAGTCTCTGCATGGGGTACTTCAAGAGGAAACAAACCATAGAGATAGAACTTAGAACTACTTCATTTGGTCAAGTTTCAAGGAGCTAGCACAAACCATGTTTGATTTAGAATTCCAAACACATCTATCTATGTAGGAGAAAACAGAGTGAAACCTAAAAATTCAAACTGTTACTGGAAACGAATGCTTCAACCTAGAAGAATAAAAATTGGGCAGCCAAGTGGGATTAGTGAACTGATCATTACCACCATGTATCATCAAGATTTGGTGAAAAAATGTTTGCTGAGATTTCAGCAAACTAGTAGTTTTTTGGAAGCTTGGCAACCCCTTTCAAACGAAAGTGTTTTTCGCCAGTTTCTGCATGGGGTACTTCAAGAGGAAACAAACCATAGAGATAGAACTTAGAACTACTTCATTTTGTCAAGTTTCAAGGAGCTAGCACAAACCGTGTTTGATTTAGAGTTTCAACACATCTATCTCTATAGCAGAAAACAGAGTGAAACCTAAAAATTCAAAGTGTTACTGGAAACGAACGCTTGAACCTAGAAGAGTGAAAATTGGGCAGCCAAGTGGGCTTAGTGAACTGATCATTACCACCAAGTATCATCAAGATTTGGTGAAAAAATGTTTGCTGAGATTTCAGCAAACGAGTAGTTTTTTGGAAGCTTGGCAACCCCTTTCAAACGAAAGTGTTCTTCGCCAGTCTCTGCATGGGGTACTTCAAGAGGAAACAAACCATAGAGATAGAACTTAGAACTACTTCATTTTGTCAAGTTTCACGGAGCTAGCACAAACCGTGTTTGATTTAGAGTTTCAAACACATCTATCTATATAGCAGAAAACAGAGTGAAACCTAAAAATTCAAACTGTTACTGGAAACGAACGCTTGAACCTAGAAGAGTGAAAGTTGGGCAGCCAAGTGGGATTAGTGAACTGATCATTACCACCAAGTATCATCAAGATTTGGTGAAAAAATGTTTGCTGAGATTTCAGCAAACTAGTAGTTTTTTGGAAGCTTGGCAACCCCTTTCAAACGAAAGTGTTTTTCGCCAGTCTCTGCATGGGGTACTTCAAGAGGAAACAAACCATAGAGATAGAACTTAGAACTACATCATTTTGTCAAGTTTCACGGAGCTAGCACAAACCGTGTTTGATTTAGAGTTTCAAACACATCTATCTATACAGCAGAAAACAGAGTGAAACCTAAAAATTCAAACTGTTACTGGAAACGAACGCTTGAACCTAGAAGAGTGAAAGTTGGGCAGCCAAGTGGGCTTAGTGAACTGATCGTTACCACCAAGTATCATCAAGATTTGGTGAAAAAATGTTTGCTGAGATTTCAGCAAATGAGTAGATTTTGGAAGCTTGGCAACCCCTTTCAAACGAAAGTGTTCTTCGCCAGTCTCTGCATGGGGTACTTCAAGAGGAAACAAACCATAGAGATAGAACTTAGAACTACTTCATTTTGTCAAGTTTCATGGAGCTAGCACAAACCGTGTTTGATTTATAGTTTCAAACACATCTATCTATATAGCAGAAAACAGAGTGAAACCTAAAAATTCAAACTGTTACTGGAAATGAACGCTTGAACCTAGAAGAGTGAAAGTTGGGCAGCCAAGTGGGATTAGTGAACTGATCATTACCACCAAGTATCATCAAGATTTGGTGAAAAAATGTTTGCTGAGATTTCAGCAAACGAGTAGTTTTTTGGAAGCTTGGCAACCCCTTTCAAACGAAAGTGTTTTTCGCCAGTTTCTGCATGGGGTACTTCAAGAGGAAACAAACCATAGAGATAGAACTTAGAACTACTTCATTTTGTCAAGTTTCACGGAGCTAGCACAAACCGTGTTTGATTTAGAGTTTCAAACACATCTATTTATATAACAGAAAACAGAGTGAAACCTAAAAATTCAAAGTGTTACTGGAAACGAACGCTTGAACCTAGAAGAGTGAAAATTGGGCAGCCAAGTTGGCTTAGTGAACTGATCATTACCACCAAGTATCATCAAGATTTGGTGAAAAAATGTTTGCTGAGATTTCAGCAAACGAGTAGTTTTTTGGAAGCTTGGCAACCCCTTTCAAACGAAAGTGTTCTTCGCCAGTCTCTGCATGGGGTACTTCAAGAGGAAACAAACCATAGAGATAGAACTTAGAACTACTTCATTTTGTCAAGTTTCATGGAGCTAGCACAAACCGTGTTTGATTTAGAGTTTCAAAGACATCTATCTATATAGCAGAAAACAGAGTGAAACCTAAAAATTCAAAGTGTTACTGGAAACGAACGCTTGAACCTAGAAGAGTGAAAATTGGGCAGCCAAGTGGGCTTAGTGAACTGATCATTACCACCAAGTATCATCAAGTTTTGGTGAAAAAATGTTTGCTGAGATTTCAGCAAACGAGTAGTTTTTTGGAAGCTTGGCAACCCCTTTCAAACGAAAGTGTTCTTCGCCAGTCTCTGCATGGGGTACTTCAAGAGGAAACAAACCATAGAGATAGAACTTAGAACTACTTCATTTTGTCAAGTTTCACGGAGCTAGCACAAACCGTGTTTGATTTAGAGTTTCAAACACATCTATCTATATAGCAGAAAACAGAGTGAAACCTAAAAATTCAAACTGTTACTGGAAACGAACGCTTGAACCTAGAAGAGTGAAAGTTGGGCAGCCAAGTGGGATTAGTGAACTGATCACTACCACCAAGTATCATCATGATTTGGTGAAAAACTGTTTGCTGAGATTTCAGCAAACTAGTAGTTTTTTGGAAGCTTGGCAACCCCTTTCAAACGAAAGTGTTTTTCGCCAGTCTCTGCATGGGGTACTTCAACAGGAAACAAACCATAGAGATAGAACTTAGAACTACTTCATTTTGTCAAGTTTTACGGAGCTAGCACAAACCGTGTTTGATTTAGAGTTTCAAACACATCTATCTATATAGCAGAAAACAGAGTGAAACCTAAAAATTCAAACTGTTACTGGAAATGAACGCTTGAACCTAGAAGAGTGAAAGTTGGGCAGCCAAGTGGGATTAGTGAACTGATCATTACCACCAAGTATCATCAAGATTTGGTGAAAAAATGTTTGCTGAGATTTCAGCAAACGAGTAGTTTTTTGGAAGCTTGGCAACCCCTTTCAAACGAAAGTGTTTTTCGCCAGTCTCTGCATGGGGTACTTCAAGAGGAAACAAACCATAGAGATAGAACTTAGAACTACTTCATTTTGTCAAGTTTCAAGGAGCTAGCACAAACCGTGTTTGATTTAGAATTCCAAAGACATCTATCTATATAGCAGAAACAGAATGAAACCTAAAATTTCAAAGTGTTACTGGAAACGAACGCTTGAACCTAGAAGAGTAAAAATTGGGCAGCCAAGTGGGCTTAGTGAACTGATCATTACCACCAAGTATCATCAAGTTTTGGTGAAAAAATATTTGCTGAGATTTCAGCAAACTAGTAGTTTTTTGGAAGCTTGGCAACCCCTTTCAAACGAAAGTGTTTTTCGCCAGTCTCTCCATGGGGTACTTCAAGAGGAAACAACCATAGAGATAGAACTTAGAACTACTTCATTTGGTCAAGTTTCAAGGAGCTAGCACAAACCGTGTTTGATTTAGAGTTTCAAACACATCTATCTATATAGCAGAAAACAGAGTGAAACCTAAAAATTCAAAGTGTTACTGGAAACGAACGCTTGAACCTAGAAGAGTGAAAGTTGGGCAGCCAAGTGGGATTAGTGAACTGATCATTACCACCAAGTATCACCAAGTTTTGGTGAAAAAATATTTGCTGAGATTTCAGCAAACGAGTAGTTTTTTGGAAGCTTGGCAACCCCTTTCAAACGAAAGTGTTCTTCGCCAGTCTCTGCATGGGGTACTTCAAGAGGAAACAAACCATAGAGATAGAACTTAGAACTACTTCATTTGGTCAAGTTTCAAGGAGCAAGCACAAACCATGTTTGATTTAGAATTCCAAACACATCTATCTATGTAGGAGAAAACAGAGTGAAACCTAAAAATTCAAACTGTTACTGGAAACGAATGCTTCAACCTAGAAGAATAAAAATTGGGCAGCCAAGTGGGATTAGTGAACTGATCATTACCACCATGTATCATCAAGATTTGGTGAAAAAATGTTTGCTGAGATTTCAGCAAACTAGTAGTTTTTTGGAAGCTTGGCAACCCCTTTCAAACGAAAGTGTTTTTCGCCAGTCTCTGCATGGGGTATTTCAAGAGGAAACAAACCATAGAGATAGAACTTAGAACTACTTCATTTGGTCAAGTTTCAAGGAGCTAGCACAAACCGTGTTTGATTTAGAGTTTCAAACACATCTATCTATATAGCAGAAAACAGAGTGAAACCTAAAAATTCAAAGTGTTACTGGAAACGAACGCTTGAACCTAGAAGAGTGAAAATTGGGCAGCCAAGTGTGCTTAGTGAACTGATCATTACCACCAAGTATCATCAAGATTTGGTGAAAAAATATTTGCTGAGATTTCAGCAAACGGGTAGTTTTTTGGAAGCTAGGCAACCCCTTTCAAACGAAAGTGTTCTTCGCCTGTCTCTGCATGGGGTACTTCAAGACGAAACAAACCATAGAGATAGAACTTAGAACTACTTCATTTTGTCAAGTTTCACGGAGCTAGCACAAACCGTGTTTGATTTAGAGTTTCAAACACATCTATCTATATAGCAGAAAACAGAGTGAAACCTAAAAATTCAAACTGTTACTGGAAACGAACGCTTGAACCTAGAGGAGTGAAAGTTGGGCAGCCAAGTGGCATTAGTGAACTGATCATTACCACCAAGTATCATCAAGATTTGGTGAAAAAATGTTTGCTGAGATTTCAGCAAACTAGTAGTTTTTTGGAAGCTTGGCAACCCCTTTCAAACGAAAGTGTTCTTCGCCAGTCTCTGCATGGGGTATTTCAAGAGGAAACAAACCATAGAGATAGAACTTAGAACTACTTCATTTTGTCAAGTTTCACGGAGCTAGCACAAACCGTGTTTGATTTAGAGTTTCAAACACATCTATCTATATAACAGAAAACAGAGTGAAACCTAAAAATTCAAACTGTTACTGGAAACGAACGCTTGAACCTAGAAGAGTGAAAGTTGGGCAGCCAAGTGGGATTAGTGAACTGATCATTACCACCAAGTATCATCAAGATTTGGTGAAAAAATGTTTGCTGAGATTTCAGCAAACTAGTAGGTTTTTGGAAGCTTGGCAACCCCTTTCAAACGAAAGTGTTTTTCGCCAGTTTCTGCATGGGGTACTTCAAGAGGAAACAAACCATAGAGATAGAACTTAGAACTACTTCATTTTGTCAAGTTTCAAGGAGCTAGCACAAACCGTGTTTGATTTAGAGTTTCAAACACATCTATCTCTATAGCAGAAAACAGAGTGAAACCTAAAAATTCAAAGTGTTACTGGAAACGAACGCTTGAACCTAGAAGAGTGAAAATTGGGCAGCCAAGTGGGCTTAGTGAACTGATCATTACCACCCACTACCATCAAGATTTGGTGAAAAAATGTTTGCTGAGATTTCAGCAAACGAGTAGTTTTTTGGAAGCTTGGCAACCCCTTTCAAACGAAAGTGTTCTTCGCCAGTCTCTGCATGGGGTTCTTCAAGAGGAAACAATCCATAGAGATAGAACTTGGAACTACTTCATTTTGTCAAGTTTCACGGAGCTAGCACAAACCGTGTTTGATTTAGAGTTTCAAACACATCTATCTATATAGCAGAAAACAGAGTGAAACCTAAAAATTCAAACTGTTACTGGAAACGAACGCTTGAACCTAGAAGAGTGAAAGTTGGGCAGCCAAGTGGGATTAGTGAACTGATCATTACCACCAAGTATCATCAAGATTTGGTGAAAAAATGTTTGCTGAGATTTCAGCAAACTAGTAGTTTTTTGGAAGCTTGGCAACCCCTTTCAAACGAAAGTGTTTTTCGCCAGTTTCTGCATGGGGTACATCAAGAGGAAAAAAACCATAGAGATAGAACTTAGAACTACTTCATTTTGTCAAGTTTCAAGGAGCAGGACAAACCGTGTTTGATTTAGAGTTTCAAACACATCTATCTATATAGCAGAAAACAGAGTGAAACCTAAAAATTCAAAGTGTTACTGGAAACGAACGCTTGAACCTAGAAGAGTGAAAATTGGGCAGCCAAGTTGTCTTGGTGAACTGATCATTACCACCAAGTATCATCAAGATTTGGTGAAAAAATGTTTGCTGAGATTTCAGCAAACGAGTAGTTTTTTGGAAGCTTGGCAACCCCTTTCAAACGAAAGTGTTCTTCGCCAGTCTCTGCATGGGGTACTTCAAGAGGAAACAAACCATAGAGATAGAACTTAGAACTACTTCATTTTGTCAAGTTTCACGGAGCTAGCACAAACCGTGTTTGATTTAGAGTTTCAAACACATCTATCTATATAGCAGAAAACAGAGTGAAACCTAAAAATTCCTACTGTTACTGGAAAAGAACGCTTGAACCTAGAAGAGTGAAAGTTGGGCAGCCAAGTGGGATTAGTGAACTGATCATTACCACCAAGTATCATCAAGATTTGGTGAAAAACTGTTTGCTGAGATTTCAGCAAACTAGTAGTTTTTTGGAAGCTTGGCAACCCCTTTCAAACGAAAGTGTTTTTCGCCAGTCTCTGCATGGGGTACTTCAACAGGAAACAAACCATAGAGTTAGAACTTAGAACTACTTCATTTTGTCAAGTTTTACGGAGCTAGCACAAATCGTGTTTGATTTAGAGTTTCAAACACATCTATCTATATAGCAGAAAACAGAGTGAAACCTAAAAATTCAAACTGTTACTGGAAATGAACGCTTGAACCTAGAAGAGTGAAAGTTGGGCAGCCAAGTGGGATTAGTGAACTGATCATTACCACCAAGTATCATCAAGATTTGGTGAAAAAATGTTTGCTGAGATTTCAGCAAACGAGTAGTTTTTTGGAAGCTTGGCAACCCCTTTCAAACGAAAGTGTTTTTCGCCAGTCTCTGCATGGGGTACTTCAAGAGGAAACAAACCATAGAGATAGAACTTAGAACTACTTCATTTTGTCAAGTTTCAAGGAGCTAGCACAAACCGTGTTTGATTTAGAATTCCAAAGACATCTATCTATATAGCAGAAACAGAGTGAAACCTAAAATTTCAAAGTGTTACTGGAAACGAACGCTTGAATCTAGAAGAGTAAAAATTGGGCAGCCAAGTGGGCTTAGTGAACTGATCATTACCACCAAGTATCACCAAGTTTTGGTGAAAAAATATTTGCTGAGATTTCAGCAAACTAGTAGTTTTTTGGAAGCTTGGCAACCCCTTTCAAACGAAAGTGTTTTTCGCCAGTCTCTCCATGGGGTACTTCAAGAGGAAACAACCATAGAGATAGAACTTAGAACTACTTCATTTGGTCAAGTTTCAAGGAGCTAGCACAAACCGTGTTTGATTTAGAGTTTCAAACACATCTATCTATATAGCAGAAAACAGAGTGAATCCTAAAAATTCAAAGTGTTACTGGAAACGAACGCTTGAACCTAGAAGAGTGAAAATTGGGCAGCCAAGTGTGCTTAGTGAACTGATCATTACCACCAAATATCATCAAGATTTGGTGAAAAAATATTTGCTGAGATTTCAGCAAACGAGTAGTTTTTTGGAAGCTTGGCAACCCCTTTCAAACGAAAGTGTTCTTCGCCAGTCTCTGCATGGGGTACTTCAAGAGGAAACAAACCATAGAGATAGAACTTAGAACTACTTCATTTGGTCAAGTTTCAAGGAGCTAGCACAAAGCATGTTTGATTTAGAATTCCAAACACATCTATCTATGTAGGAGAAAACAGAGTGAAACCTAAAAATTCAAACTGTTACTGGAAACGAACGCTTGAACCTAGAAGAGTGAAAATTGGGCAGCCAAGTGTGCTTAGTGAACTGATCATTACCACCAAGTATCATCAAGATTTGGTGAAAAAATATTTGCTGAGATTTCAGCAAACGGGTAGTTTTTTGGAAGCTAGGCAACCCCTTTCAAACGAAAGTGTTCTTCGCCTGTCTCTGCATGGGGTACTTCAAGACGAAACAAACCATAGAGATAGAACTTAGAACTACTTCATTTTGTCAAGTTTCACGGAGCTAGCACAAACCGTGTTTGATTTAGAGTTTCAAACACATCTATCTATATAGCAGAAAACAGAGTGAAACCTAAAAATTCAAACTGTTACTGGAAACGAACGCTTGAACCTAGAGGAGTGAAAGTTGGGCAGCCAAGTGGGATTAGTGAACTGATCATTACCACCAAGTATCATCAAGATTTGGTGAAAAAATGTTTGCTGAGATTTCAGCAAACTAGTAGTTTTTTGGAAGCTTGGCAACCCCTTTCAAACGAAAGTGTTCTTCGCCAGTCTCTGCATGGGGTACTTCAAGAGGAAACAAACCATAGAGATAGAACTTAGAACTACTTCATTTTGTCAAGTTTCACGGAGCTAGCACAAACCGTGTTTGATTTAGAGTTTCAAACACATCTATCTATATAACAGAAAACAGAGTGAAACCTAAAAATTCAAACTGTTACTGGAAACGAACGCTTGAACCTAGAAGAGTGAAAGTTGGGCAGCCAAGTGGGATTAGTGAACTGATCATTACCACCAAGTATCATCAAGATTTGGTGAAAAAATGTTTGCTGAGATTTCAGCAAACTAGTAGGTTTTTGGAAGCTTGGCAACCCCTTTCAAACGAAAGTGTTTTTCGCCAGTTTCTGCATGGGGTACTTCAAGAGGAAACAAACCATAGAGATAGAACTTAGAACTACTTCATTTTGTCAAGTTTCAAGGAGCTAGCACAAACCGTGTTTGATTTAGAGTTTCAAACACATCTATCTCTATAGCAGAAAACAGAGTGAAACCTAAAAATTCAAAGTGTTACTGGAAACGAACGCTTGAACCTAGAAGAGTGAAAATTGGGCAGCCAAGTGGGCTTAGTGAACTGATCATTACCACCCACTACCATCAAGATTTGGTGAAAAAATGTTTGCTGAGATTTCAGCAAACGAGTAGTTTTTTGGAAGCTTGGCAACCCCTTTAAAACGAAAGTGTTCTTCGCCAGTCTCTGCATGGGGTTCTTCAAGAGGAAATAATCCATAGAGATAGAACTTAGAACTACTTCATTTTGTCAAGTTTCACGGAGCTAGCACAAACCGTGTTTGATTTAGAGTTTCAAACACATCTATCTATATAGCAGAAAACAGAGTGAAACCTAAAAATTCAAACTGTAACTGGAAACGAACGCTTGAACCTAGAAGAGTGAAAGTTGGGCAGCCAAGTGGGATTAGTGAACTGATCATTACCACCAAGTATCATCAAGATTTGGTGAAAAAATGTTTGCTGAGATTTCAGCAAACTAGTAGTTTTTTGGAAGCTTGGCAACCCCTTTCAAACGAAAGTGTTTTTCGCCAGTTTCTGCATGGGGTACATCAAGAGGAAAAAAACCATAGAGATAGAACTTAGAACTACTTCATTTTGTCAAGTTTCAAGGAGCAGGACAAACCGTGTTTGATTTAGAGTTTCAAACACATCTATCTATATAGCAGAAAACAGAGTGAAACCTAAAAATTCAAAGTGTTACTGGAAACGAACGCTTGAACCTAGAAGAGTGAAAATTGGGCAGCCAAGTGGGCTTGGTGAACTGATCATTACCACCAAGTATCATCAAGATTTGGTGAAAAAATGTTTGCTGAGATTTCAGCAAACGAGTAGTTTTTTGGAAGCTTGGCAACCCCTTTCAAACGAAAGTGTTCTTCGCCAGTCTCTGCATGGGGTACTTCAAGAGGAAACAAACCATAGAGATAGAACTTAGAACTACTTCATTTTGTCAAGTTTCACGGAGCTAGCACAAACCGTGTTTGATTTAGAGTTTCAAACACATCTATCTATATAGCAGAAAACAGAGTGAAACCTAAAAATTCCTACTGTTACTGGAAACGAACGCTTGAACCTAGAAGAGTGAAAGTTGGGCAGCCAAGTGGGCTTAGTGAACTGAATATTACCACCAAGTATCATCAAGATTTGGTTAAAAACTGTTTGCTGAGATTTCAGCAAACTAGTAGTTTTTTGGAAGCTTGGCAACCCCTTTCAAACGAAAGTGTTTTTCGCCAGTCTCTGCATGGGGTACTTCAACAGGAAACAAACCATAGAGTTAGAACTTAGAACTACTTCATTTTGTCAAGTTTTACGGAGCTAGCACAAACCGTGTTTGATTTAGAGTTTCAAACACATCTATCTATATAGCAGAAAACAGAGTGAAACCTAAAAATTCAAACTGTTACTGGAAATGAACGCTTGAACCTAGAAGAGTGAAAGTTGGGCAGCCAAGTGGGATTAGTGAACTGATCATTACCACCAAGTATCATCAAGATTTGGTGAAAAAATGTTTGCTGAGATTTCAGCAAACGAGTAGTTTTTTGGAAGCTTGGCAACCCCTTTCAAACGAAAGTGTTTTTCGCCAGTCTCTGCATGGGGTACTTCAAGAGGAAACAAACCATAGAGATAGAACTTAGAACTACTTCATTTTGTCAAGTTTCAAGGAGCTAGCACAAACCGTGTTTGATTTAGAATTCCAAAGACATCTATCTATATATCAGAAACAGAGTGAAACCTAAAATTTCAAAGTGTTACTGGAAACGAACGCTTGAATCTAGAAGAGTAAAAATTGGGCAGCCAAGTGGGCTTAGTGAACTGATCATTACCACCAAGTATCACCAAGTTTTGGTGAAAAAATATTTGCTGAGATTTCAGCAAACTAGTAGTTTTTTGGAAGCTTGGCAACCCCTTTCAAACGAAAGTGTTTTTCGCCAGTCTCTGCATGGGGTACTTCAAGAGGAAACAAACCATAGAGATAGAACTTAGAACTACTTCATTTGGTCAAGTTTCAAGGAGCTAGCACAAAGCATGTTTGATTTAGAATTCCAAACACATCTATCTATGTAGGAGAAAACAGAGTGAAACCTAAAAATTCAAACTGTTACTGGAAACGAACGCTTGAACCTAGAAGAGTGAAAATTGGGCAGCCAAGTGTGCTTAGTGAACTGATCATTACCACCAAGTATCATCAAGATTTGGTGAAAAAATATTTGCTGAGATTTCAGCAAACGGGTAGTTTTTTGGAAGCTAGGCAACCCCTTTCAAACGAAAGTGTTCTTCGCCTGTCTCTGCATGGGGTACTTCAAGACGAAACAAACCATAGAGATAGAACTTAGAACTACTTCATTTTGTCAAGTTTCACGGAGCTAGCACAAACCGTGTTTGATTTAGAGTTTCAAACACATCTATCTATATAGCAGAAAACAGAGTGAAACCTAAAAATTCAAACTGTTACTGGAAACGAACGCTTGAACCTAGAGGAGTGAAAGTTGGGCAGCCAAGTGGGATTAGTGAACTGATCATTACCACCAAGTATCATCAAGATTTGGTGAAAAAATGTTTGCTGAGATTTCAGCAAACTAGTAGTTTTTTGGAAGCTTGGCAACCCCTTTCAAACGAAAGTGTTCTTCGCCAGTCTCTGCATGGGGTACTTCAAGAGGAAACAAACCATAGAGATAGAACTTAGAACTACTTCATTTTGTCAAGTTTCACGGAGCTAGCACAAACCGTGTTTGATTTAGAGTTTCAAACACATCTATCTATATAACAGAAAACAGAGTGAAACCTAAAAATTCAAACTGTTACTGGAAACGAACGCTTGAACCTAGAAGAGTGAAAGTTGGGCAGCCAAGTGGGATTAGTGAACTGATCATTACCACCAAGTATCATCAAGATTTGGTGAAAAAATGTTTGCTGAGATTTCAGCAAACTAGTAGGTTTTTGGAAGCTTGGCAACCCCTTTCAAACGAAAGTGTTTTTCGCCAGTTTCTGCATGGGGTACTTCAAGAGGAAACAAACCATAGAGATAGAACTTAGAACTACTTCATTTTGTCAAGTTTCAAGGAGCTAGCACAAACCGTGTTTGATTTAGAGTTTCAAACACATCTATCTCTATAGCAGAAAACAGAGTGAAACCTAAAAATTCAAAGTGTTACTGGAAACGAACGCTTGAACCTAGAAGAGTGAAAATTGGGCAGCCAAGTGGGCTTAGTGAACTGATCATTACCACCCACTACCATCAAGATTTGGTGAAAAAATGTTTGCTGAGATTTCAGCAAACGAGTAGTTTTTTGGAAGCTTGGCAACCCCTTTAAAACGAAAGTGTTCTTCGCCAGTCTCTGCATGGGGTTCTTCAAGAGGAAATAATCCATAGAGATAGAACTTAGAACTACTTCATTTTGTCAAGTTTCACGGAGCTAGCACAAACCGTGTTTGATTTAGAGTTTCAAACACATCTATCTATATAGCAGAAAACAGAGTGAAACCTAAAAATTCAAACTGTAACTGGAAACGAACGCTTGAACCTAGAAGAGTGAAAGTTGGGCAGCCAAGTGGGATTAGTGAACTGATCATTACCACCAAGTATCATCAAGATTTGGTGAAAAAATGTTTGCTGAGATTTCAGCAAACTAGTAGTTTTTTGGAAGCTTGGCAACCCCTTTCAAACGAAAGTGTTTTTCGCCAGTTTCTGCATGGGGTACATCAAGAGGAAAAAAACCATAGAGATAGAACTTAGAACTACTTCATTTTGTCAAGTTTCAAGGAGCAGGACAAACCGTGTTTGATTTAGAGTTTCAAACACATCTATCTATATAGCAGAAAACAGAGTGAAACCTAAAAATTCAAAGTGTTACTGGAAACGAACGCTTGAACCTAGAAGAGTGAAAATTGGGCAGCCAAGTGGGCTTGGTGAACTGATCATTACCACCAAGTATCATCAAGATTTGGTGAAAAAATGTTTGCTGAGATTTCAGCAAACGAGTAGTTTTTTGGAAGCTTGGCAACCCCTTTCAAACGAAAGTGTTCTTCGCCAGTCTCTGCATGGGGTACTTCAAGAGGAAACAAACCATAGAGATAGAACTTAGAACTACTTCATTTTGTCAAGTTTCACGGAGCTAGCACAAACCGTGTTTGATTTAGAGTTTCAAACACATCTATCTATATAGCAGAAAACAGAGTGAAACCTAAAAATTCCTACTGTTACTGGAAACGAACGCTTGAACCTAGAAGAGTGAAAGTTGGGCAGCCAAGTGGGCTTAGTGAACTGAATATTACCACCAAGTATCATCAAGATTTGGTGAAAAACTGTTTGCTGAGATTTCAGCAAACTAGTAGTTTTTTGGAAGCTTGGCAACCCCTTTCAAACGAAAGTGTTTTTCGCCAGTCTCTGCATGGGGTACTTCAACAGGAAACAAACCATAGAGTTAGAACTTAGAACTACTTCATTTTGTCAAGTTTTACGGAGCTAGCACAAACCGTGTTTGATTTAGAGTTTCAAACACATCTATCTATATAGCAGAAAACAGAGTGAAACCTAAAAATTCAAACTGTTACTGGAAATGAACGCTTGAACCTAGAAGAGTGAAAGTTGGGCAGCCAAGTGGGATTAGTGAACTGATCATTACCACCAAGTATCATCAAGATTTGGTGAAAAAATGTTTGCTGAGATTTCAGCAAACGAGTAGTTTTTTGGAAGCTTGGCAACCCCTTTCAAACGAAAGTGTTTTTCGCCAGTCTCTGCATGGGGTACTTCAAGAGGAAACAAACCATAGAGATAGAACTTAGAACTACTTCATTTTGTCAAGTTTCAAGGAGCTAGCACAAACCGTGTTTGATTTAGAATTCCAAAGACATCTATCTATATATCAGAAACAGAGTGAAACCTAAAATTTCAAAGTGTTACTGGAAACGAACGCTTGAATCTAGAAGAGTAAAAATTGGGCAGCCAAGTGGGCTTAGTGAACTGATCATTACCACCAAGTATCACCAAGTTTTGGTGAAAAAATATTTGCTGAGATTTCAGCAAACTAGTAGTTTTTTGGAAGCTTGGCAACCCCTTTCAAACGAAAGTGTTTTTCGCCAGTCTCTCCATGGGGTACTTCAAGAGGAAACAACCATAGAGATAGAACTTAGAACTACTTCATTTGGTCAAGATTCAAGGAGCTAGCACAAACCGTGTTTGATTTAGAGTTTCAAACGCATCTATCTATATAGCAGAAAACAGAGTGAAACCTAAAAATTCAAAGTGTTACTGGAAACGAACGCTTGAACCTAGAAGAGTGAAAATTGGGCAGCCAAGTGTGCTTAGGGAACTGATCATTACCACCAAATATCATCAAGATTTGGTGAAAAAATATTTGCTGAGATTTCAGCAAACGAGTAGTTTTTTGGAAGCTTGGCAACCCCTTTCAAACGAAAGTGTTCTTCGCCAGTCTCTGCATGGGGTACTTCAAGAGGAAACAAACCATAGAGATAGAACTTAGAACTACTTCATTTGGTCAAGTTTCAAGGAGCTAGCACAAACCATGTTTGATTTAGAATTCCAAACACATCTATCTATGTAGGAGAAAACAGAGTGAAACCTAAAAATTCAAACTGTTACTGGAAACGAATGCTTCAACCTAGAAGAATAAAAATTGGGCAGCCAAGTGGGATTAGTGAACTGATCATTACCACCATGTATCATCAAGATTTGGTGAAAAAATGTTTGCTGAGATTTCAGCAAACTAGTAGTTTTTTGGAAGCTTGGCAACCCCTTTCAAACGAAAGTGTTTTTCGCCAGTCTCTGCATGGGGTACTTCAAGAGGAAACAAACCATAGAGATAGAACTTAGAACTACTTCATTTGGTCAAGTTTCAAGGAGCTAGCACAAACCGTGTTTGATTTAGAGTTTCAAACACATCTATCTATATAGCAGAAAACAGAGTGAAACCTAAAAATTCAAAGTGTTACTGGAAACGAACGCTTGAACCTAGAAGAGTGAAAATTGGGCAGCCAAGTGTGCTTAGTGAACTGATCATTACCACCAAGTATCATCAAGATTTGGTGAAAAAATATTTGCTGAGATTTCAGCCAACGGGTAGTTTTTTGGAAACTTGGCAACCCCTTTCAAACGAAAGTGTTCTTCGCCTGTCTCTGCATGGGGTACTTCAAGACGAAACAAACCATAGAGATAGAACTTTGAACTACTTCATTTTGTCAAGTTTCACGGAGCTAGCACAAACCGTGTTTGATTTAGAGTTTCAAACACATCTATCTATATAGCAGAAAACAGAGTGAAACCTAAAAATTCAAACTGTTACTGGAAACGAACGCTTGAACCTAGAAGAGTGAAAGTTGGGCAGCCAAGTGGGATTAGTGAACTGATCATTACCACCAAGTATCATCAAGATTTGGTGAAAAAATGTTTGCTGAGATTTCAGCAAACTAGTAGTTTTTTGGAAGCTTGGCAACCCCTTTCAAACGAAAGTGTTTTTCGCCAGTCTCTGCATGGGGTACTTCAAGAGGAAACAAACCATAGAGATAGAACTTAGAACTACTTCATTTTGTCAAGTTTCATGGAGCTAGCACAAACCGTGTTTGATTTAGAGTTTCAAAGACATCTATCTCTATAGCAGAAAACAGAGTGAAACCTAAAAATTCAAAGTGTTACTGGAAACGAACGCTTGAACCTAGAAGAGTGAAAATTGGGCAGCCAAGTGGGCTTAGTGAACTGATCATTACCACCAAGTATCATCAAGATTTGGTGAAAAAATGTTTGCTGAGATTTCAGCAAACGAGTAGTTTTTTGGAAGCTTTGCAACCCCTTTCAAACGAAAGTGTTCTTCGCCAGTCTCTGCATGGGGTACTTCAAGAGGAAACAAACCATAGAGATAGAACTTAGAACTACTTCATTTTGTCAAGTTTCACGGAGCTAGCACAAACCGTGTTTGATTTAGAGTTTCAAACACATCTATCTATATAGCAGAAAACAGAGTGAAACCTAAAAATTCAAACTGTTACTGGAAACGAACGCTTGAACCTAGAAGAGTGAAAGTTGGGCAGCCAAGTGGGATTAGTGAACTGATCATTACCACCAAGTATCATCAAGATTTGGTGAAAAAATGTTTGCTGAGATTTCAGCAAACTAGTAGTTTTTTGGAAGCTTGGCAACCCCTTTCAAACGAAAGTGTTTTTCGCCAGTTTCTGCATGGGGTACATCAAGAGGAAACAAACCGTAGAGATAGAACTTAGAACTACTTCATTTTGTCAAGTTTCAAGGAGCAGGACAAACCGTGTTTGATTTAGAGTTTCAAACACATCTATCTATATAGCAGAAAACAGAGTGAAACCTAAAAATTCAAAGTGTTACTGGAAACGAACGCTTGAACCTAGAAGAGTGAAAATTGGGCAGCCAAGTGGGCTTTTTGAACTGATCATTACCACCAAGTATCATCAAGATTTGGTGAAAAAATGTTTGCTGAGATTTCAGCAAACGAGTAGTTTTTTGGAAGCTTGGCAACCCCTTTCAAACGAAAGTGTTCTTCGCCAGTCTCTGCATGGGGTACTTCAAGAGGAAACAAACCATAGAGATAGAACTTAGAACTACTTCATTTTGTCAAGTTTCACGGAGCTAGCACAAACCGTGTTTGATTTAGAGTTTCAAACACATCTATCTATATAGCAGAAAACAGAGTGAAACCTAAAAATTCCTACTGTTACTGGAAACGAACGCTTGAACCTAGAAGAGTGAAAGTTGGGCAGCCTAGTGGGATTAGTGAACTGATCATTACCACCAAGTATCATCAAGATTTGGTGAAAAACTGTT